>NC_056747.1:647359687-647612187 GCF_019279795.1 Protopterus annectens | reverse complement strand
ACCAGTATTGTCATTGTTATATGTTTTGTAACCAGACAAGCAAAGTCCATCTCAACATTATACTAAGTGGTACATACAGATTTACAGAGGTACCACAGATAACCACTATTATGTTGGAGAAAGATTACAAATAACATTCAGAAAACTGCTTTGTTTCAATATATGATACTTGCAGTGGCAAGGGCCAGAGTACACTAACAGGGTGCACCCAGAATTGAATGGAGTAGTGAAAAATAGCACATACTCTAGCAGGTACCTACTGGGAGAAGAGTTGAGTAGTCCAAATGCTTTAAGCACCAACTATGGTGTGAAGAACCCTGAAAATAGAATAAAACAGATGATAGATTGCATGCCATGTCTAGGTTAGCCATTCAAAATTAAAAAAAAATTATCTCTAGGTGATCTTCTCAATTTGACTAATGTCATCAAAAATGGTCATCAATATTTGCTAGTGATAAGTGATCTAAGGACTTGGCCTACTCTGACCTACACCAGTCAAACATGCTAATGGCGGGAGGGATCTATGTGTTTTGTTGGCCAGTGCATGTCTGCCATAAAACCCAGCAGCCATGGGTCAAAGCTACTGGTTAGTAGTGTTCATTTGGTTTCCTGAGATTGCTCTAGTAAGTGAAAACAATATGTAGAACCAATCAATCTGCAAAAATGAATGTTTGTTCCACTGAATATAGGTTTCTAACAGGGCATGTGTTGGAAGTAGGCAACATGGTGATAAGGAGGAACAAATTGGAAATTTGTTCATCCAGGAGACAAGGTAGAAGAGCAGTAGTCAGGATAAGGCAGACTAAAATTGGTGTTGAAAATGGGGTGAGGGAGAGTCATCTGAAGATGGTGAGGATGTTATCTGAAATAGTGACAGACTCTTGCCAATCAGAGTACAGTGTAAAGATAGGGCAGTATTCATAATCCCAGCCTGTGATGGTGAGAAATAGAATGTATTTAGGCAGCAGTTGCAAGAACTACTAAATAAAGCAGTACAACACAAGCTGGTGTTGATGATGAAGGACTTACATGCTCATATCAAGACAGATAGAACAGGTTATGATTATTGCCTGGGTCCACATGGGTGGGGCAACAGGAATAAGGGGTTGGTGTTGACTTAATGGTTAAGGTGTTTACATCACATGCACATGGTACAGAGTTTGGTTCTTACCATTGAAGGGAAATTGGCTATGCTTAAGATGTCCTGCACGGCCAGTTAGCCTAGTACTTACTTATGAAATTATACCTTATGAAATTACAAATGAAAAAGAGCAATTCATGACTCCTGTCTAATAAATTGCTTGATGAGGGCGTCTCCAAGACAGACAGCTACAAAACGCATAACAGGGTTGTCAACATGCAACTCAAGTAGTCTTCCCCCTAGTGAGGAAAGGGCATTGGGGTAGATCAGAGATTGCAAAGTCAACACAATGAAACATTTGCCCCACACCATAAACCACAATCAGCGACAAGTAGTGGACAGAAAATGTTCTAAGGTCAACAGAGACTAGGCTGAAGACCTAGTAGCTGACTGGAGAGAAAGCACAAGAATTCAAGGAAATACTTAGATCTCTAACATCTCAGGAAGAAGAGGTACTAGATGGAGACAATGAAGAATGACAGTATTTGAAAACGTGTGTAGACTATAGAACAGATACGTGGCTGAGCAATGTATGGAAATAAGTTTCAGAAGGGAAGCTGGTGATGGAATCCAGAAATCTAGGATACTGTCAAAAGAAAACAGGAGTACAGGAAAAAGTTGTAGATAAGAATGATGGAACAGGATAAGAAAGAATATTGTTTGGCTAACAGGCAGGTTAAGAGTGCAGTCACAACAGAAAAGGATGAGGTGTCAGAAGCACTACCAGCTTCTGGAAAGTAACTCAGCAGATGACATAAATAAAGTATATCAACATGGGAACGACAGGAAGATAAAGAAGAAGATTAGAAACTATTCATAAGGGATGCCATCAGCAGTCTGTTTACCAGTCAACAGGATATCAAAATTGGATAGATGGAGAACTTTTAGCACATTCTGAATAAAGTAAACCCCACCAAAGCTGTACTGCCCCATACACAGCCTACAGTGAAAGAAAAAGAAGAAAGTATCCTAGTAGAAATAAACCAGTACTAAGCAAAATGAAGTCAGGGAATTCAGCAGGCTTGGATAACGTCAAGGAAGATGTGATCAAAACGTTGGGAGAGTTAGGGGAGAAATGGGACTTCAGGGTACTCATAGTGCAAATGAAAATATGTATTCAAGATGACTGGAGAATAAGCAGTTTAGTGCCAGTGTACAATAATAAAGGGTATATTGACAACACTGGCAGTACACAGGTATCAAACTCCTGCCACAGTGCATGAAAGATCTGGACAGGATGACTAATAAATGAATATGCAGGGCAGCAGAAAGAAGATGGAAGATGAAGGGTACAGATTCAGATCAGGATGCAGCACAACCAAGTCAATGTTTACAGTGAATTGGATAATGGAGAAGAAGCTGGAGATGAGGAAAGAGTCCATCTGGGCATTCTTAAAGTTGGAGAAAGCATATGACAAGGTCTTAAGAAAGCAGATATGGCCAGTCCAATGATGGTTTGAAGTCCTGGAAACATTGGTAGAATTGGTGCAGGCTATATACAAGGATAAAATGACAAAGTTCAGTGTTCACACTCACAGAGGGGATCCATGTGGAGGTGGATGTGCTTGATAATTCAGATCTGAGCCCACAGCTCTTTATGCTGATGGTGGATTAGATTAGCAAAATGAGTTGGAGGGGAAATATCAACAAAGCTACTTATTCCAGACAATGTGGCATTACATGCAGACTAGGAACTTAAGCAAATGACAGATGATGGAATGTAAAACTGAAGGCACAAGGGATGAAAATGATTGCAGGCAAGATAGTTATTAAGGGAGCAAATGAAGTAATTCAGAAGAAGCTGAAAATTGAGAAATAAAGGAAAATAACTGAACAAATTAACATCTTCAAGTATCTGTGAAAGGTGGTTGAGAAGAAGGAAAGTCTGATTGAGAAGGCCAAAACTCAAATTAGAGGTGTAGCCATCTGGCACAGTGTGTAAGGGACAGTGCATGACAGAAGAATGCAAAAGAACTTGAAAAGTAAGGTGTATAAAGCATTGGTTTGACAGGTACTTCTGATGGCACAGAAACCTGGACAGTGAAGACAGAGTAGATGAGGAAGCTAGATGTGATGCAGATGAAGATGTGATGCAGATGAAGCATGTGGTAGATGGTAGAATGTACACTGTGGTACAGACAAAGATATGACAACATAAAAGCAGAAGCCTAAGCAGCTCCAGCTGCAGAACAGGTGAACTGCGATAAGAGTGCAGTAGTTTGGACACATCTGCACAAAAGCAAAAGACAATCTGATGAAAAAGATTTTCATTATCTGCAGCTCAAAGGGTGTTTATGAAATAATTCTTTATTTAGATGGCTTACTTATCTTTACATAGTCTTTATCCAGATGTCAGGAGTCATTACCCTGGGTTATGTCGCTTCTGACCAATTTGGGCTTCTACATGCATATTATAAAATTCTCCTTGCCACTATCTCACAGGATTGTGTTTCTCATGTCTTCTAGGTACCTCTCTTCAGAAGGCCTTTCTGAGACAAGAATAGGTGTTTTTTTATCTGGATTTTTTCCCAAGCTTCTGCAAGAATTTTTTTTCAAATCCTTGGGTTCATGTCTTCTATGATTCTAATGATTCCTATAGCCAGATTGCACATGTGAAAGATGGTTAAGCTCTTTGAGCCAGGCATAAATCCATACATAACTCACTTAATTACTGGCTGGCTCACAAACAGGACCCAAGAAGTCATGACTGGTGAGACCACATTCAACAAGCAACTGGTCACTAGTGGAGTACCCCAGGGCTCCTGTTTGGCATATATGTCTTGGAGGTCAAGGCTAAGGTTTAAGGCCTCCAGCTCACCAAGTTCACAGATGATTGTAAATTAGGAGCTATTATAAATTCTTCCCAAGATGCCTACATCTTGCAAGAGGGTTTAACATAGACAAATGACTGGTTCCAAAATATGGCCTTCAACGCAATGCCAAAGAATGCATTATAATGCCATGTGGAGTAATTAACTTGGGTTGACAGGTTTCCATCCATAACACACGCCTAAGAGTCAACTCAGTATTAAGGGATCTGAGAACATTTGGAGACAGCAATCTGTCCTTTTACCAACACGTAGCTATGATAGTAAGAAAATCATTCTATGTCACCCAACTTATAGGTAAGGGTATGGCGTCCAGGTCCAAGGATGTTATAATACCACTCAACTCTGTCCTTATGAGGCTTATTGTATACAATGCCCTCTCTGGCATGTATCTAACCAGACAGCTGCAACAGTTGAAACTCCCACAAAGGTTTCTCACCCCAAGAATTCAGGGCATGAATACCCTGTCCTACATTGTTCACCTAAAGGCTCTGTCTCTGTATTCAGTCTTCTACAGGCTTCTGAGAGAAGATATTTACCTGTTTGGAAGGGATTCCTCAGACTCAGCCATGATGGATGTGTTGTACATGTACATATCAAATAGCACAAGAAACAATAGATACAGGGATTTGAACTTCATTTGTGACATAAGCAGAATATGCTGGAAAGACAGATGTGTTCCAAAGGATCTCTACACTGTGGAATAGGCTCTCCATTCATGTGAAACAGAGTTTATCCCTGACCCTATGCAAACAAAACTATGGCAATTGGATGGGAAATCTATCCAGTGCAGAAGTAGAGCCATTGCACCCCACAAGGGGTGCATGCACAGTATGCCAAACCTTTTACCATTCAAGCCCTGGACATGTCCAGTCAAACATGCCATTGCTGCAACCACTGATGAGGCTTTGTCCCATCAGACACTCACACACTCACACCATCAAAGCCCCCAGAGGTTCATACAGTCAGGCATCCAGTGCCACTGGCCCTTCACAAACCCTTTTATATTAACCCCCCCCATAGCCTATACACACAAGTACAGTCTTTCTTTTCATTGTTGCAGCACTCACACATTCCGCTGTGAAAGACATCCACATTTGTGCTCCCTCCCACACCTGTGCAAATGATGTTAACTGTGTCCTGGCCATTGCGTATGTCTGATGCACAGTGTGGCCAGCCTATGCATTTGTAAGCACAGCCTGGTTTGGGGTTTACATGCATCCCTTTTACAGTAGTGTATATGCTTTACTAAGAGCCCTGCCTCTTTGCCATTGCCATTGCATACTGCATCTGTCTCCTTATTGCATGTTCACCCCTTGCTGCAGGTGTTTTAACCTGACTATTCATCTGACTCAGCATTCACTGCCTGGTATGCTGGTGGCTGCTCATCCTACATCTCTGTTTCTACCTACTAAGTATGATAGTGTGTAACATGTACTGAACATAATTTTTCATGTGCCATGTTCATACCACATGATACCACCACTTGAATACAGAAAGTGAAGGTATGTCTTTCTACAAAGAGACAGTAGTTTGGGCTTACCATTATAGACATATGTTTACTTTTACATTAATGGTAACCCATACTGCATACAGCAAAATTCACGATGTGGGTCATGTCTTTGGCTTCAGGAAGCTATTACCATCCTTTTAATCCCTTTGTGGAGATATTCACTGTAACCCAAGCCTATTGCACTTACAAATTATGAAAGTTGATAGAATAAGAGGTTTTACATTAGCATGAATTTTTTGATGGGTATGAAGTCTGAAACTCAAATGACAGTCATTATTTTCTAACTTTAGTCTTTAATGATTTGTCACTGATTTGAAAGAAAACCACAAGTTTATGAAAATTGAACCAAAAATATGAGGCCAAAATATGGACAGTCTGTGAAAATCTGTACAGCTGAGAGGTATGCATGAGTGCGATCGTCTGCTTGCATTATGGTCAGAACTGAAACAAAAAAAAAGAGAAAGCAATATTTTTGCTGAGAAAAAAATTAGAAAACAATGTAAGTTATGCACAGACCTGCACAAAATATATGTATAAAATGTGTGCTGGTAGTTTGCAAATGAGTGCGATTGTCTGTTGTACAGGAAAAATTATGCATCAGAAATAAAACGGCTCTTGTTTTTCTGTAAGCGCCCAGTTTTTGCTTTATGCAGCCCAGCCTGCATTGTGGTCAGAACAGAAATAAAAAGCAGTATTTCTAAGTCTCAGAACCTTTGCTGAGATTGAATAAATAGAGAGAACAATTTAATTTATACATGGACCTGCACAGCACAAATTTGATAGGGGCTGAATATATGTAAAAATTGTGCTGGCAGTTTGTGTTTTGAGTGTGTAATCATCTGCCATGCAGGAACAATTACACAGTAAACAATAATGTGTGTGCGCGTGTGTGTTGTGTGTGTGTGTGTGTGTGTGTGTGTGTGTGTGTGTGTGTGTGTGTGTGTGTACATGTGTGTAAGTGTGAGTGTGTGTGTGTGTGTGTGTGTGTGTGTGTGTGTGTGTGTGTGTGTGTGTGTGTGTGTGTGTGTGTGTGTGTGTGTGTGTATGTGTGTGCTATAACGAAAAGAAAAAAACTTCAAATCAAGGAAGGCTGTTTCTCTCGATGTGCATGCTTTTCCCGTCGTAGCTGCAGTATTAATAAGAACGGAAAGACCATAAAAAGTGTTGTAACAGGCAAACAGCACGTAGTACCTATTAAAACTGTTTTGTATACAAGTAGAAATAAAACCTCCAATAACAGCATAGAAAGAAAACGCTTAGTAGTAGGTGGCACTGTGTGAAGCAGGGAACTCAAACGATGAGCCTCTTATTCCAGAGGAAACAAAAAAAGAACTGGAATAGAGGTTTGCACACCTTTTTAAAGGAAACTTAATGCCATTGGTGGGATTGTGAGTACCTCCTGAGTGATGTCAAACAAAGGGAGGTGATTAACTCAGTGACTGACAGTGTTTGAGCTTCGGTCTGAGGCAGAATTGCAATTTCAGGAATGAGATAATGCCCCTTTAAGTACTGAATCAGATTTGTGAGTACTTTTTTTTTACATTAACCTGTTTGATACCAGTAGTATGACTTGAGACAGTTTCCTTGTTGGACAGTAGATCTATTTGGAGCAGTGGAGTGGATCCATTACCTGTAACCATTCTCCCTCATGTACCCATTTAGTACTATGGCTCAAAGTGATGGGATGCCCCTACAGAATCCAACTGGTCATCAAAGATTGGTAGCAGTGGGTCATCCATCTCACATGCAGCAAAATAACTTGAAACTGCTAATAGTGAGATAATTGCATACTCAAGGAGAGTGGCTACATAGGTGGAGCTGATGTGGAGTGAAGGGGCAGCTACCCTGGGCACAGGTAGCAATATCTAGGGTGGTGGCAGTACTATCTTGTCAAGATGAAAGCTGCAAAAAATTGGAGAATTTTACTAGTCATCTCTATGAATTTTCTTTGTGTATGATATGTATATATGCCTATGCATACATATATGTGTGTGTGAATGTGAGTGTATGTATGTATGCATATATATATATATATATATATATATATATATATATATATCTTACACACACACACACACACACACACACACATATATATATATATATATATATATATATATATATGTATGTATGTATGAATTGATAGATATAGACACACGCACACGCACACACACACACACGCATGCACGCACGCATGCAAACACACACACACACACACACACACACACACACACACACACACACACACACACACAAAACTTGTTTGAAAAGCAATAATGGGTAAGAGCACTAGAAGATACACACTGAGAGTAGAGAGAATTGGGCTTTAGGTGCTAGGCCAGAGACTCGGCTCTATAAATGGTCTAGTAGGTGTGGATATTGAAAGCATGTACCCAGTGCAGCAGTAAATATTCCCCTTGCGCTTTATTTTCTTTTGTGAATTGGTTATTGAATCAGATTTGTATGTACTTTTTTAACATTAACATGTTTGGTACCTGTGGTATGACTCGAGATAATCCCCTTGTTAGACAGTAGACGTACTTGGAGAAATAGCGTGGATTCACCCCGTACCCCTTGTCTCTCACATACCCAGGTACTACACTGTTTCACAGTGGTAGGATTCAAGCCCTTCCAGAATCCAGCTGGTCATCACAGATTGTTGGTAGTGGGCTATCCATCTCAGTAATAATTGCATAGCCAAAGGAGTGGCTGTATAGGCATACCTAAGCCAGAGTGAAGGGGCAGCTGCCCTTGGTACAAAGAGTTAGGGGGTGTGATCATTAAATGCTGACTGGTCTTCAGTACATTACAGGCTTTTAGAAATCAATGCTGGTAAAAATGCATTTTCAGCTAGAAATGAAACACTTTAGTGCTCGGTATTTGGTGTAAACTGTAACATCTGCTTGCTTCAAATGTAGCAATAGGTCTACTACATTTTAAAAGGAAAGAAGAGCTTTTAGTGAGCTGTTTACTGCAATTAATACTGTATTATGAAAGTAACAATGGACATCAAAACAATTATTGTGCAAAACTTGGAATGAAACAGCACTAAGCTGCTTAAACGCACAACATTTATGTTTTTTCAGTATGTCTAAAATAAAAAAATTTAAAAGAGGAAAAACATGCTCAATTTTTAGGAATTCCCCTTTTCTCCAAGGTACAACAAACTGACAGTTGATATACATTAATAGCGAAGGTGTTGAGGTACAGCACCCTCCCCACTCGCAAAAACATTGAAGTTGCAAGGGGGGGCTTGGCATCCTGAAAAAAAATGTTTTTAATGTATAATGGTGACTTTCCCAGTTAGCTATTAATTCACATGAATCACACAAAGTTTCTCAGTTTTTTCAACATCTGATAGGGCACCATAATAATATTTATGTTAACTGGAAAACATGCTTAATTTAGATGCTGGAACTAATGAACTGCACATTTCTAGGGGCTTCAGAATTTATTATGTTCAGAAGTGCATGTGTTCTTTCACTGTGTTTGCATTTATTAACTCTAATTTCTCTCCTTATCTATCAGAATGCATTGGAGTACCTCAAGGCTCCATTCTCGGTCCACTCCTTTTCAACATCTTTATCAGTCATCTCCATACCTCTGCAAAACTAGCTACCCTTATTCAATATGTCAATGATGCTACCTTTATTTGCTCTTCAAACAAACATAGCTCAACAAGAACCAACTGCTACTCAATCCCCCAAAAAACCCAACTTCTACTATTCTTATGTAAGCAACCCCCCTTAATAATACCCCCTTTACCACTACCTCCCTAAACAACGCTAAAATTAATGTTCCTCACACCAAGCTGTTAGATGTTAGAATTGACAAAAATCTCAAGTTTAATATGTGTACCATAACAGCATAAAAATGACCAATCAAAAACTGGAATGTTGTATATGGTTAATAAATTTCTCAAAGATTCCACGAAAGAAACACTTGCCACCACCTATCTCTTACCATCAATTCTATATGCCTTCCCAATCCTAATAAATCTTCACTCTTCCCTTGAAGCAAAACTTACCCAATGTTTATTTATTTATTTATTATTTATTTATTTATATTTGTTGACCAGGAGTGTCTGACTGGACGTAGGTCCATTTTCAGCGGAGGCCTTGGGAGAAAAGCTCCACAGTTAAAATAAACAGACAGTAGTTACATTGGATTACATAGTGATGAACAATTTACATAGCAATTACTTACAACATATTTACAGATGAAGAACATAGTACATCAGTAGACAACTAGAATCTTTAACTGTGAAGTACATAACAGACATTAACAAATTTTGCAATAAGAAGTTCCTGCTGTATAATAAGTACTAGGCTTATGAGCATCTGAGCTTGCTATAATCAAGGTAGTTAGTGGAGTGGAAAGAAAGGTAGTGGTTACAATATGTTACAATAAAATAACTAGATTTGCCACTGTTCAGCCCCCCAGTACTCACCACTGCTCTTCACTCAAAGCCTTACATTGGCTCGATCTCCCCCACCTACTGACTTTTCATCAGCTCATGTTAACACACAAAATAACACCTCTTTTCACAAGTAACCTCAAAATTACTTCAATATTATACTCCATCTTGTGACTTACATTCCTCTAATAAGCATCTACTGTCTATTTATAAACCTCACAAGTCTGCTGGAGCTAGTGTGTATTCACACTGTGTTGCAAAAACCTGGAAAACTATTCCTGAATCTATCTGACCATATACCCCATTACTCTTCATTTAAATCTCACCTGAAAAACATCTATCCAACAAATGGATCTGCCAATGCCCTATGCCAACATAGTTTTCTGTTCTACTCTCACAGTTGTAATGTAATACTAATATCCCATGTCCCATCCTGTGAGCCTTCTTATCTTACCCTTTCTTCTGTCCTTCCATCTGTAAACCATATCCACCAACTGCTATCTTCTGTTCCTTTCTTTACTCTACCCCTTTCCCTTAATATAACAATAACTGTATTATTTTGATAATAACTGGTGTTAAACGTCATATGGTTTCCTAATATCCATTTACTTTTCATTTATAACAAATTATTGCTTTTTTATTTCTTGGCTGTGATGATCATATCTGAATTTCAATATAAAATTGTAACATTGCTAATATGCATCTGGAGCTACCCCCACCCCCCCCACCCCCCCGGGCCTCTGCTGAAAATGGGTACATGCCCAGTCAGACTTTCCCAGTAAACAAATGTCAAACAAATAAATAAGTACACCATCTTTTCCTTGTGCTTTTAGTAAAGCAGAAGGGAAGCAGAACCTTTTGTTGCTAAGTCCATTAAATTTATATGTGTACTGGCTTTTTCACTACGAAATTGTGGTACAGTAAATATAGAATGTGCCTTTTCCACACTATAGTGCAGTCTCAGAGCTGGTATTTATAATTAGCAGGGGGTATGGAGGGTGCTTGGGGGCTTGCCCCCCCACAAAAAGATTGTGTTTTTTTAGATCCTTTGTGGTGCTATGGTTAATCAAAAAAGTATATTAAACCACAGAAACTCCGACAAAGTTCCAAACCTCATTGTTAAATAAACACTACAAAAAGATTAAAAATGTAATGAGCACTTTTGTTTTAATAATTAAAACTTCCTCAGATAAAAAAGTGTTACAGCCATGCTGTTTAACACTATGAGGTCTTGCATCACATGATGGCCAAGCCTCCAGGATAATTAAACATTTAAAGTGGTAAACATCTTTACAAATACATTGAAAGTTATGCAGGTTCTTAAGACATTTAGTAAAATGAAGACCAGCTACAATGTGAAATGAAGGCAATCATCTCTGCATTGCATTCAATTTTAGTAAACAACTTATTGAGATATGATCGTTTAACCCTGGCCAAATATTAGCATTAAGTTTTAGTTGCCGGGATAACTCACGTCTCTCTAAAAACAGTTGCCATGGACCATGGCATTCTCCCATTGAAACCTTTTTAACTATAACAAATTTAAAGGAATGAAAAGGTGCCCCCTCAACATGCTTGGCTAAAACGTTGGTCTCGTTCTTATTTTTGATGTCATTAATATGTTTGTAGACCTGGTCTTTTAGTCTTCGTTCTGTTTTGCCTATATAATAGGCTGGGCAGTTTTGACAGAGAGCTGTATACACACCACTAGGATAACAATTATAAAGGCATAGTATGAAAAAAATTACAACCATTTATCTGAAAACATTCACATATTAGTATATGTTTACATATGGAACAGCACCCACATTTTGACATTCAACTACTTTTACAAATTTTACTAACTGAGGAGCCAAAACATCCAACAATGTTTTTTAAGTTGCTTCCATACTTATAAACTATTCTAGGTTTCTCACCCACTCTTTCAAGAATATTCTTGTCCTCTCTCAAAATGCCCAAAGTCTTATCAAGTATTTTCTGAATCAGAGAACTATCGGCATTGTATTGTGTAATAAAGGAGCTGTTATATTCTGTGGCGGTTGGATAGGGACTGTTGACAAGTGCAGACCTGTCATTGTTAGTATTAGGTCCTTGATTATCAGTTACCACTAGGTCTTGCATTTTAAGTTCCTGACTAAGGGCTGAACTGTGCTGTAAAATAGATACAAAAAAAGACCCTTTCATTTATAACCTCATACATTAAATCATTGACAAACTTACATGGGTAGCTCCTATCCAAAAACATATTCTTAATGAATGCACATTTGTCCAAAAAAAATAGTCAAAATTTGGCACCATGTGTACTGGCCTTTTACTACTACACACTTTGTGGCCTAATGGTTAAGGTGTTTGCCTTACAAACACAAGATACAGGGTTTGAATCTCACAGGGGATAATTGGCTAGGCTTAAAATGGCTCGTAAGGGCAGTTAGCCTAGTACTAACCTATGAACCTATATATAGGGATGAGAACTACAATAATGCAAATATACATTTGGCAATGTCAGTTTACGGTATATTTTAGACTTGTACCTACAGTTCTCAGTCTTTAATCGGTAAAATGTCTAGATAGGGAAAGTATTAGTGTTGATTTCATAAGTGAATTTCAAGAAATGTGTGGACTGATTAATATAGTTGAAAAATTCTTTAAATTTAGCTTGGTCACCTTTCCAAACTAAAAAAAAATATCACCCAAATAATGGGTATACGGATCATAAAATTGCATGGAGTCAGAGTTAAAGAGAAACATCTCTTCCCATTTTGTCATAACAGTGTTGTCAAAACGTCCCCCACACGGTGAACCCACAGCCACCCCCATACACTGCAGAAAATACTCATGCTCAAAAATAAAAAAAGTTTTTCTTCAACACTGTTTCAAGTAGTGTCTCAAAAGTGTTGGCTTGGAATTGAGGTGCACCGTGTTCAACTAGGTATCCAGTGAACCATTGTAGCCCTGTGTTATGGAGAATAAGAGTTTACAGATCCTTGACATTGATTGTGACAAAAAAAAAAAAACAATCCTCATTGTAGCCAAGTGAATTTATTTTAAGAAAATCCCAAGAGTCTCTGCAAATATATCTCTCCTGTAAAACCAGATGTTTCAACTTTTCATCCAGGAGTTTGGCACATAGATAAGTGATAGATCACCTAGCACCCACTATGGGTCTCATTGGGGGTTCATCAATGTTTTTATGAATTTTTGGGATTCCAGTTATTATCAGAATACTTGGAAATGAGATGTTCAAAAAATTAAATTCATGTATATCAATCCCACAGTCAGTAAACAGGCCATGTGACATGTCCTTAACTTTCTTGTAGGCAATATTGAGTTCGTTGAGTGAGACTTTGGTATAGGGATCACCAGTTAATATTGGATGCTTTTTAGCAATGTAGTCAGCCTTGTCCATAATGACAAGGCTCCCTCCCTTATCAGGTTTAATAAGCCTTAGATTACGATTACTCAGGAATTTAACAAATTGTTTCTCACTTGGAAGCATGTTGTCAAGATGAATGACACTTCTCGAGTTTTTAAGGGTAGCAGGAACATCTAACTGCTATATTTTTACAAAACAAGAAATAACTGGATGAACAGGTAGGTTAAAAATACTAGATATTCTTAGTGGAGCCAGTGGACCTGAAGTCCTGTCAAACCTAAAGTTAACATTCAGTTTTGTAATATAGTGTTTAAATTCCATCAGAAGGTTGGGAGGACTGACGTGCACAAGGTACAAATGTCATGCCATGCTCAAATAAATCATCACAACCACTATCTACAGTATAGGAAGAGTAGTTATAAATTCTGAAGTCACCATTACTGTTGTAAGTAATACTGTATGGAATATTAATGTAGGGTGCAGTACAAACAAAATTTTCACTTACTTCAAGTTGGTATTCCTATGTCTGGGATTGTGCCGAAAGGTTTGACCCTTCTGGGGTAAATTGTGTTGTATTTGCTGACGCTGTTACTAATATGTGAATGTTTCAGATAAATGGTTGTAATTTTTCATGCAGGGCCTTTAAAGTTGTTACACTAGTGGTGTGTGTGCATCTCTCTGTCAAAACTGTCCATCTATAAGCAAAACAGAACGAAGACTAAAAGACCTGGTCTACAAACATATTAATGACATATAAAGTAAGAACGAGACCAGCATTTTAGCCAAGCATGTCAAGGGGGCACCTTCTCATTCCTTTAAATTTGTTATAGTTGAAAAGGTGTCAATGGGGGAACGCCATGGTCCATGGCAACTGTTTTTAGAGAGACGTGAGTTATTTTGGCAACTAGAACTTAATGCTAATATTTGGCCAGGATTAAATGATTATATCTCAAAAAGTTGTTTACTAAAATTGAATGCAATGCAAAGATGATTGCCTTTATTTCGCATTGTAGCTGATCTTCATTTTACTAAATGTCTTTAAGAACCTGCATAATGTTTACTGTATTTGTAAAGATGTTTACCACTTTAAATGTGGAATTATCCTGGAGGCTTGGCTGTCATGTGATGCAAGACCTCATAGTTTTAAACAATTTTGAACAGCATTGTTGTAACACATTTTATCTAAGGAAGTTTTAATTATTAAAACGAAAGCGCTCATTCTGTTTTTAGTCTTTTAGTATTGTTCAACACTGAGGCTTGGAACTTTGTCAGAGTCTCCGTGATTCAACACACTTTTTTTGGTTTATACAGTTTTTCTGCTTTATTTGGTCCAGGTTGTTTGATCTATGGTTAATGCTTTTGTCTATTAGGTGTCAATCACTGATGGATCAACAATTTTTATTTGTGGTGGAAGTTTATGACTAAAACAATGCACAAGAGAAAGACTAGCGGCTGCAATTTCTGTTTTATTTATTTTTTTATTTTTGTGGGGAGATAACATTTCCTAAGCTTCAGGACTTTGAATGACATTAGAAGATGCTAACAATGAAGGCTGTGAATCCTGAAGAATTGATATAGCAGCTGCATAGAGATGTGATAGATCAACATATGTTAGATGGGGGGAGAGGGATTACTTCTGTTGTTGTGGTTGTGTTTATGAGGTACATGGGAAGGTGAGGGTGATTAAGGAAGGCTGGGAGTATTTAGGGATAATACGTTTACCCTTATACTGCTAGAATAGGAATACATGTTGGAATGTGTTTGGGTGCCTCCTGCACACTCTTTTACTGACTATCTAATGTTAGTAACTCCAAATATTCCCACCTAGGGCATCTGTCTTTCAAGAATGCATATCTCCACGCCTTTGTGCTAACTACTTCAGTGATAACAAAAGTTACTGAGACAGTGATTACAGTTCTGCTGAAGGTAATTTGTACATTGTATCATTTCTGGATAGCAGTGTATGAAGTTTGCAGTTCATAACATTGTAAATCTACCTCTGACATTAACTGAAAAGCTTGTTGCAGCCGCCAAACCCAGGCCAAAGCACAGAGGCAATAAATAACCCTTGAAACCCATTGCAGTTCTAATTCTGACATGCACATTGAACTGGTTTTATATCAGATTTGTGCCATTTACCACTTATAGGTGCTACAGATGGGGTGAATGTTTACTTGTGAATATCTGCAGCTTCCATGGCACTTGTCTATATCACACATGGCTTTGTGCCAGATTCCTGCTGTCATGATCTTGTTAAAGTTGCCAGCTCCCATTGTTTGTTACTGTCAAAAGTACTTAATTTTGTAGATCTGTTTCATACAAACTGCTCCAGTATGTAAAGCTCTTCCCATTGTGCCATTTTGTCCCATATCACCGTTATCTCAAGTGATTACTGCTCTGCTACTAACTTGCTCAACCACTGCAAACTTTGACATTCAAAACCATCCTGGCTCCATAACACAGAAGAATAAAGCCCTGTGATGCAGATTGCCCAAGTCCAACTACAGCTCTGCAGCTAAAAGGGTTGAGTAGGCAATATGGGAGTGAGTAGCCATTGCCAACTCATCCATCCATGGTGGAAGTGAGGTGACTATGTTGTTGTTGCACCGACTAGTAGCAAAGACTGGGCATCTTCAATTACAGAAGGTAGAAGCCAGCTGAGAGTGGACCATGACCATGACAAAAGGTATGTCCACCAGGCACCATGCACTGTAGCCAGCAGCAGGCATGCCCAATAGTGTGCATTTAAGGAGTCTGGTATTGAGAGCCACAGCTGTCATCTCTGTGATCATCATGAGGTTAGACATACAAAACATCTTCTGCCTGGATGATGGCCTCCCTTAACTGGCTCGTACTTCATGGGGAGACAAGTAGACTAATTTCCTTTTGCTTTGTGAGGGAATAAATGGGTCAGATGGTCAGATGGCCATGGGAAGGCTGATGGTGAGGGCCCTAAATATAAATTTTGTTTGGACATTAACCAGGCTTCATGACACATAAGGATGAAACCCTGACTATGACCCAGACAACCTGAAATCAGCAGCTTGAGCCTTGGAGGAGCTGGATAGGAAAGAATGGGAATAAACAGTCAACGTCATCTCACTCATCCTAGGATCATGAGACAGTCTAACTCTCTGCAACCATGACACCTTTTAGAGAGAGAGAAATGTATGGCCTGCTGCACTAGTGGCTGGAAGGGGGTGTATTTGGCTCTGCCAAGCTACATCCATGTGGCAACCGTCATGGGCATGAGTGGGAATGAACACATCCACAGGGGAAGGCATAGCAATCCATCACAACAAGCACTGGGGAAGAGGTAAAGTTCTGAAATGGAACTACTTGTATGATGTCCATACCAAGAACACCCTCATCCCAGCAATGGGAAACAAATTGGCAAGTGTCAGTGTCTAGATGGTCTGCACGCATACATACAAAGTATATAAGAAAAAAATTGACATTTAAATGCTGTTATTATCAGGTCATGGCATGCTGTGTTTCATAGAATTCCTGAAATATAGTATGTCGAGAAGTCTCAGAGTTTCCCTATGTATTATGTATTTGTTACATTCTTGGTAATGGTTAATGTTCCCAAGGCTTTTGCATACTGAACTCACTTGTCTGTCTGCAAGACGGTATATTTATAATGATCATATTTGTGATAACTTTGTGATAGTTGATTGTTTTCTCTATTTATGGCACCTTCATGTTTATGTCTTTTTCTCTTTTTAGCCATGCACATCAGATTGTTTCTCAGATATTATAATTGGAGTCAAGTATTCCCTCCGAAATTCAGATGAAACTCGCGATAATCCAGCTCCTGTTCTAGACAAATTCAGCACACTCTCCAACAACTTCTCTGTGAGTATTGGAACATAAGTCATTTGTGTATCTCTTTATACTTATAGGTTCATAGGTTCATAGTTGTTTACTAGGTTAACCACCGCAATTGCCTTTTTAAGCCTAGCTATGCATCCCAAATCTCTGACAAGTTCTGATACCCTTGATAAGTGTAAGTATGGGCCTGGGAGATTTAACCATTTACAGATTACTTGTTTGCATTACAGACATAGGTGCCAAAGCAGGGATGAATTCCCAGTTTTCCATCCAGTTGTCCAAGTTGCACTTGAATTGGGTTAGGGAGGAACTCTGCTTCACATGGATGGGGAGCCTGTTTCATAGACAGGGTAGTCTCTGGGATACATGCCTGTCTCTCCAGCAGGTCCTATTTATATCACAGGAAAGGTTTAAGTCTTTAGAATGGGTAATTCTGGTACTGTTTGTTTTGTGGATATGCAGAAGGTCCATCAGAGTGGGGTCTGACAATCCCCAGTATGCTAGGCATAGATCTCCTCTCAAAAGCCTGTATGAGACAGAATACAGAGATAGGGCCTTGAGATGGTCTGCATAGGACATATTACTTATGCCCTGTATCCTTTTAGTAAGGAACTTCTGTGAACGTTTCAGTTGTTGGATATGCCTGGTTAGGGACATACGAAAGGAGGCATTATACTCAATGATAGCTCTGATGAATGCCGGATACAGTGGAACAATGACCTCCTTGGACTTAGATGCCATACATTTGTTTATAAGTTGTGCAACGTAGAACGATTTCCTCACCACTGTAGACACATGATGATCAAAGGCTAGATTATTATCTATGTGTGCCCCTAAGTCCCTGACTACTGGGTAAACTCTAAGGGGTGTGTTGTCAATATGATAGTTACCAGGGATGGATGACTTCCCAAAGGATACTATTATGCATTTCTTGGCATTTAGTTTTAGTCCATGGCTCTGACACCAGTTGTTTCTCTGTGCTAGCCCCTCCTGAAAAACATTTGTGTCAGTGTGAGATTCAATGACAGCTCCTAATTTGCAATCATCTGCATATTTAGTCAGACAGAGACCACTGAAATTGGCCTTGACTTCTGAAAAGTAAATGCCAAAAAGGAGCAGTCCAAGGACTGATCCCTGAGGGACTCCACTTGTGACTGGCCTCTTTGTAGAGGTGACCCCCCCAATTCTAACATCCTGGATCCTGTCTGTGAGCCAGTTGGCTATCCACCGGGTGACATACGGGTTTGTACCTAACCTCTTGAGTTTGTCAACAATGCCTGAGTGGGGTATTGTGTTGAATGCCTTGGTCAGATCAAGGTAGGCAGTGTGAACGATTTTGCCCATATTGATTGTTTTGGTGACCTTTTCAAAGAAGTCCAACAGGTTGAGTAGGCATGATCTGCCCTTGACGAAAACAAACTGGGTTGGGTTCAGTGTCTGGAGGTTTACTATATCTCTATTGATCATCTCCATGATAATTATTTCTGTGGCTTTACATATAAGACTGGTGAGACTTATGGGTCTCTAGTTTCCAGGGTCTGTTGATGGCCCACCTTTGTGCAGAGGGATGACTGCTACCTTTCTTCATTCATGAGGCATGAAACCTGTTTGGAGGCTGCAGTTAAATAGTAGTTCCAGAGGCCCTGATAGGTCATGTTTCATGCTATTTTGAAGGCATCCTGGGATATTGCCTGGGTCCATTGATGCAGTGTTCTTGGTCTTAGAGAGAGCATTAAGGACCTGTTCCCAAGCTATAGTAGGGGGAGATATATTTGATGATATTTCCTGAGGGAAGGTTGAGGGGGAGAGAGGAGTAAAGTTGAAGCTGAAGTTATCAGTCAGGAGGTTTGCTATATCTTCTGGGTCAGTATAGGTGGCTCCATTTACAATGAGCTCTGCACACACTTGTGTATTGCCTTTGAGGTTGTGGACATAGCTAAAGAATGCTTTGTGGCTGTCCTTGGCCTGAGAGGCCAAGCCTACCTCAAATTTGGCTTTAGTAGATTTTATTTGTCCTCTGAGTTGTTTGTTTAGTTTGAGAGTGCTTTTATCCTGCTGGGTGCTGCACCTCCTAATTTTTGCCATAATTTTCTTCCTCCTGTTATACAGCCAATTGATTTGTGATTCCACCAGGGTGGCTAGTTTTTTGAGTTAGTTCTGTACTTCTTACTGGTGGATACAGCTGCCTCTGTGCAGCTATTAACATGGTTGTACAGGGTTTCTGTGAACAGTTCTGCATAGGTAGAAGTGTTCTCAGGGTTTATGAGGGCTTGAAGTTTTGCCAGGTTCTTACCTAATAACAGATAATCCCAGTTTAGCTGGGTGTCCAGGTTTTATTTTTACTTCAAAGGAGACCATTTTGTGGTCTGACCTTTTCAGGGAAGGCATTATAGTAGAGGGTGTGCAGCATTCTCCTATATTAGTGAGGACCAGATCCAATATAGTTGCACCCCTGGTTGGTGTATTGATTATCTCAACCAGGGAGTTTGTGTTTACAAAATCCAGGAATCTCTGTGCATGTACATTTGGTGTCATATAGGATTCCCAGTTAATAATGGGGTAATTAAAGTCACCCATTATTATGGTATTTGGTTTGATGGTTAGTGTTTCTAATAAGTTTAAATACATGGTATGGGTTTCCTGGGTCATAGAGGGGACCTATAGTTCTATAGTTTGCAAAGAAGTGGTGTTGGATTTTACCTATGATGGTTTGAACATGAAGCAGCTCAAGTGCATTGTCCTATTTGACCAGCCTTGATGTATATTTATTTTTGATGTAAAAAGAGACACCTCCACCTTTAGTCCCTGCCTGTGAAATAGCTGGTCTAAATGTGTGGAAGGCCCTATAATCTTGCACTGTTGGTGTATTCTCCATGGCTTTAAACCACATCTCAGTGACTGTACAGATATCAGCATTCTCTAGGGTAAAGATAGCTTCTAGGGAATGGAGTTTTTTGTTTAGCCTCCTAGCATTGAGCAGTAATACCTTTAGATTTTCTTGGTTTTGATTTGCTATGTCAGAAGTACTTTCAGTTTGGCATTGCCTAAAAAAAGCACTATGGAGGAAGACAATGTTTTAGCTAATATTCCAAAGCCTAGATGATAGAGGCACAGACCATCTGTGGCAGAGCAGCATGGTCTGTTGGCCATCTCCTCCCATGCTGACAAATATTGCACCACCTTAGAATGACATCAGAAACTAAGCCAATTATTAAAGTCAGTCATCTTTTGTTCATATTGTGTCATCATCCTTGGAGAAGGTAAAATGCTGCTCAGTGCTAGGCTCATACTTGCCTGAGACACATATTCCGAGAGCTCCATGATGTCTTTCATCAGATAGTCTAGGGAGGTACGTCTCAGGTCATTTACTGCCACATGGACTATGACTGAGTCATATTGGTAATTGTGGTCCAGTGACCTGAGTGCATGCGTAATGTGGTGGATCATAGTTCCTAATAAGCCACTTACCATAACTTTCTTCCTACTCAGCCTGGTGAGAGGGACATCAGTGTGTCTCACAATGATTGATAGTGGATTTTTACGTACCGGGTTACCAGCCCTGACACACAACCTTCAACGAAGGCACGCCCCATTCACTTATGCCTCCACACAGAAGACGCTCTAGCTGAGAATTGAATGGGACAATGTCTTGCTATGAGGCGACAATTCTACCGCAGCACCTATGAAAATAAAATTGATTCAGAGTTAACATCTGAATCATATGATAAAGTGTCCTTGAATGAATATAACCAGGCCAATTATGGGATTAAAATTTATATCAATGACCTGTTTATAACAATTACTAGAATGTTGGATTGTGTAGTGACTTACCTTATGGCTTAGAGGTAGAGGCTCCATAAGAAGTAGCTTTATGTGTTGATGTGGGTATTGTTTTGAGAGAGCACATTTGGGGCTGCTGAAGGTATTTCTTATGTGTACTTTGTCTAGGAGGTTGTTGTAGTTTAGGAAGGTTACATGTAAGTGCCTTAGCATATGTGGGTCAATTCGTCTGCTTGAATTGTGCATGATGAGTGAGCATGTGTACTACTGACAACCTTATTGACATTAGGAATACTTTTATGTGAGAACTTTGCCTCCAGTGACATTGTGTAAATACATCTCTCAATACCATATCAATTTGTCTGAGAATTAACTCATTGACAGTAAACATGATGTAATTTCTACATTGCCTCAGGATGCCCATATCCACCAAGCTGGTAACAGAGACAGTAGGAAAGTTCATATCCATGGCAACAGACCCTTTTTTATTGATTGGACTGTTGGAGTGAGAATATCAGTCACTGTCAGGAGTATCCGGTTTGCAACTATGTGGACTGTGCTTGTCACTGCAAACTAGTTGTCCTGTGTGCAACTAGATATTGGAGACATTTCAGTTGTGCTTTTACAGGAAAAATATCACTCATGGTGTACAGAGCACTGCCAAGCAGTTGAGAGGAAACTAATATGTAGACCCTGAAAATTTAGGGATGAAGTATTTAGGCAGATATTCTGAAGTTATAAACAAATCAAGCATTACTTACTGAAAACAAAGAATTAGCTTGTCAAAAATTATGAAAAGAGGGGAGTCGCATGAATGCCTACTGCCTGGCTACAATGCTGGTCTCACCACAGCATCACTCTGTTGGGATACAATGCCCCTTGTGTCTTCTCTCACCAGAAGCAAAATGTTAGCACAAATCCCAAGAAGAGAAGTAGGCCATGGCCTGTTTGGTGATCTACAGTCTTGTAAACAAACACAAATAGAAACTCCAAAAACCAAAAACCAGCGTGGCAAACGTAGTTAGAAGTAATTCCTTTATTTACTGAAGCGCTTTTTGTCCGATTAAATACACAAACTTTATCAGATAAAGTAAAAAGTGAGCTGTTACTTTTTAAATAAGCAGAGAAATGCATCAGCTGACATTCGACATTTAAAACAACATACCTTATTTTTAAAATCCTTCTTGTTAAAAAACTTTTTATATTAAAATACTTCTATTATTAGTAAATTATTACAAATCAAGCAAAAGTTATTACAGACATAAAACTAAATCCAATTCCACAATTAAAACCAGTTTTGACATTGGACTAATGAAGGACCCATCCTATTATGGGATTACATTAGCCAGCCCATTCCAAGCAGCAGCAGCAAATGTAAAACTATTTTAAACTCAATAAAGCTTAAAGGTAAATTATAATATCTACCTACAATTACTGGAACAACAAAGTACTAATAAAACATACAGATTATTCATCAATCTATCTGCGAAGACTTTTTAATTTTAATATAGGCATAATTGAACACATATCATTCAGACCCGGTAAATTATATGCATATAACCGGATCTGCTAAAGTAATTCCAACCTCTCCAATTCTACCTCTATTGGTCCCCCTCTCATATTTGGAACCAGCTGATCCAAAATCCAAAACTTAAATGCAAGGCTAGGATATTCCGAAATATGCTTAGCCAATGCATTTTCTTGTTTAAGTTTACCTATGCTATAAACATGTTCATATATTCTTTCTCTCAATCTATGAGTTGTCTTGCCCACATAAAAGCATGGGCAATACTGACACTTAGCTAGGTAAACCATCATTTTGGAATTACAATTATATTTTCCTTTGCTTGTCAAGTCAAAATTATTAATACTTAAAGAATTACCCACTAAAATGTACTTACAGTATGAACAAGAACCACAATATTGCATTCCCTTCCGATTATTATTATTATTATGTATGCTTTCAAATAAATCTTTAAATTTTTTATCTCTTCTTACAATAAATTTAGGTATTTCCCCTACTTTATCCAATATTTTCTTACTTTCCTTAGGTATATTCCAATTTTTGCATACAATACTTTTTAAGTAGTAAAAATCAGTATTAAAAGTAAGGATAAAGCTATGCCCAAATCCTGAAGTATCTTTGACTGAGGTGGTATCTAGAGAAGCATCCATTACTTCCAAAGTCTGATTCCCATATGTATTCGTTGATACCTCATGGGTTACTTCCTCTATGCCGCCATTCACGATAGGTGTATAAATACCACTAAGTCTCTTTCGTTTTACCTCATCTATAATATTATCTACGAATGTATTAGGAAGTATCTCTTCTAAGAAACATATGTTTTAAATTCCTGCATTCATTATCAGAATCATCCTCCCTTGAAGTCATTCGTGCTGCCCTCACTAATTGTCCTTATACTATAGACTTTTTTTGAAAAGTGGGATGCGCACTTGAAAAATGTAGGAATGTGTTAGAATAGAAAGGCTTCCTATAAATTCTTGTTTCATACTTTTTGTGGATATTATTCTTAACTAATAATAAGTCCAAGAATGGAATTTGTTTTTCCTCGAAGTTATATGTAAACTCAAGAAAATCCGTGGTTTGATTAAAGTAATGTACAAGGTCCTTAGCATGGTCTTCCTTACCTTTAAATAATATAAATAAATCATGCAGGTACCATGCGTAATATATTATTTGTGAATTTATAACTTCATTATTAAATATAAAGGACCTTTCCCAATAATTCATAACCAGATTCGCAAAGCTTGAGCCGAAAGGTGAACCCATTACCACCCCGCTTTTCTGATGAAAAAAAATTATTCTTAAATGTTATGAAATTATGGGCCAATACTATGTTAAGTAATTCTTCTACTAAAATCAGTTCCGATGTGGGTGCACCTTTTTCCTTAAGGTTCAAGATGACCCAGTCTATGCCTAGTTCCTGTGGAATTGATGTGTAGAGGTCCTTTACATCCACTGTTAATAAGTTATTATATTCTTCAAAAATTATATGATTAATCTTTTCCAAAAAGAACCAAGAATCTTTATACACATTTCAGATACCACATACTTCTTAAGGAGTCCATCTACTACTTTTGCACATGCATAAGTTGCACAATTCCTACCATCCACAATAGGTCTAAGAGGTGGATCACTTAAATTCTTATGTATTTTAGGCACACCAAATATAGTAGCAGCAGTAGGTGCTGGCATAATCAAATAGTTATACAAATCAATATCTATTCTCTCTGTTATAAACAGGTCATTGATATAAATTTTAATCCCATTATTGGCCTGGTTATATTCATTCAAGGACACTTTATCATATGATTCAGATGTTAACACTGAATCAGTTTTATTTTCATAGGTGCTGCGGTAGCATTGTCGCCACTTAGCAAGACATTGTCCCATTCAATTCTCAGCTAGAGCGTCTTCTGTGTGGAGGCATAGGTGAATGGGGCATGCCTTCGTTGAAGGTTGTGTGTCAGGGCTGGTAACCCGGTACGTAAAAATCCACTACCAATCATTAGCGGACTGGAGTTCCGCTGTGGCGACCCCTAACCGGGAAAAGCCGAAAAACACAAACAAGTCTACCAGATCCCTAAAAACCAGACCTCCACCTTTATCTGGTTTCATAATGCAAACCATTGTGTCCTTTAAATACTTAATCCAGTCAAGTTCTTCCCTTGACAGATTATCTTTACTTCTAGCACCATTCCTCCATTGATCCATGTGCCTAAAATCAAGTTCACACATTTTTTCAAAAATATATAAAAGATTTTGCAATGGTGGGTTATAAGTGCTAGGGATTTTTAGTTGATTAGCATCCGTTGTATTTATATTACCAAGAAGTACTGCCAAATTTAGTTTTCTCACAAACATTTTTAAGTCTACTATACAATTAGTAACATTCAGTCTTTTTGAAGGTGTGAACGTGAGGTCTTTAGCTAGCAAATTAGCTAGCTCAACAGGGACATCCACTGAGGAGTAGTTATAAATGGAAAAGTCGCCCTCAAAGTTTCTAATAATAAAGGATTACTATTCGAATCATTTTCTAATGACTCACTTATTTCCATCTGTTGTGTTTTTTTCTTTGATTTCGTTTGCTCTGTATTCTCCCCCTCTGAAAACCCTGGTGATTGTTGCCCCATTGGTTATTATTATTAGACCGCATATTAGAAGCGGACTGATTCTGTAAACGCTGACTTCTACATAGCCCTTCATCATTAGTTTCTTCATTTGAGGAAAAGCCTGTTTGCGAGTTGGTATCAGCACAATCCCTGTGCAAAGTGTTGGTCACTTCCATATTCCGCTCTTGTATACTTATATCATGTTGGTTTTGTGTACTTCCCAATTGCAAGTTGGTATTTGTATTTCCTTCCCCTTCTTTCCCATTCCCACCTATTCTCCACTGTTGTGCTGGCGGTGGGCATGGGTAAGCTGTCCCTTGCTGGTATTGCAAACGATCACATTGCAATTTTTTACATTTCACTGCCCTTGCCTTGTTCACAAATGAATCAATTGTCTGAAAAATATGTGAATATTCATATTTGTATCTGTTGAAATCAGGGTGCAATTTAATCTGAGTATCTAATACAGTAATATTGTCCTTTAATTCTTCTACTGTTATTGCATAATTTTTACTCATCACATCCAACAGTTCAAGGCCCTGTTTATTGAATAATTTAATTAAATCCACACGAAAATGAGAGCCAGGGATAAGGCCTGTAGGATACTGACAAATTCTGAGACCGTTAAGCACTAATTCAAGTCTCATACATTCAGTAAAATATTCAATTTCAAGGCTGAGTTTGTTATATTTCAACAGTATATGATCAAATAAATTCAATAACTCCACCAAATTAGACTCCTCCCTAGCCGGACACACCATTGTAGCTGTAGAATTAGATTGGATCAGGCCCATAGGTGTAGTGAGCCATTCCATTATATTCGGAAGTCCAATAAGCCCTGGGTTCGGAGTGCCAGTTACATCCACTAAGACTGGATGGTTTGTTGTATTAGCATTAATACCACTGGTACTGCTTTGCCCTCACAAATTAAATCCACCTTGACCATTAGGGATAGATGCCGATGATATCGAGGAAGATGGTCGTTGATTAAATGCTGCTGCTGCTGTTGGCACCATACCGGTATTGTGAACAGCATTATTAGAACTTATACTGGCTCTGTTTACAATGTTCATAGTAGAACCCTGATGTTGCTGCTGGCTATGTAGAACGCTAAGCGTATCTACTTTCTCCATCAATCTCTCCACTTGTTGTGCTAAAGCTTGCACAACAGTAAGGAATCTATTGTTGTTATCAGCTTCAGTCGCTGATACAGTCGCTGTTGCAGGAAAAAGTTCAGGAGAATTATCCAACTGGTTGTTTGCCATACTGAAAACCACTGAACCAAGCAAACACAAATAGAAAATCCAAAAACCAGTGTGGCAAACGTAGTTAGAAGTAATTCCTTTATTTACTGAAGTGCTTTTTGTCCGATTAAATACATGAACTTCATCAGATAAAGTAAAAAGTGAGCTGTTACTTTTTAAATAAGCAGAGAAATGCAGCAGCTGACATTCACCATTTAAAACAACATACCTTATTTTTAAAATCCTTCTTGTTAAAAAACTTTTTATATTAAAATACTTCTATTATTAGTAAATTATTACATATCAAGCAAAAGTTATTACAGACATAAAACTACATCCAATTCCACAATTAAAACCAGTTTTGACATTGGACTAATGAAGGACCCATCCTATTAGTGGATTACATTAGCCAGTCCATTCTAATCTGCAGCGGCAAGTGTAAAACTATTTTAAACTCAATAGAGCTTAAAGGTAAATTATAATATCTACCTACAATTACTGGAACAACAAAGTACTAATAAGTCCTATTAAAACATACAGATTATTCATCAATCTATCTGCGAAGACTTTTTAATTTTAATATAGGCTTAACTGAACACATATCATTCAGACATGGTAAATTGTATGCACATAACCGGATCTGCCAAAGTAATTCCAACCTCTCCAATTCTACCTCTATTGGTCCCCTTCTCATATTTGGAACCAGCTGATCCAAAATCCAAAACTTAAATGAATGGCTAGGATAGTCCGAAATATGCTTAGCCAATGCATTTTTTTGTTTAAGTTTACCTATGCTATAAACATGTTCATATATTCTTTCTCTCAATCTACGAGTTGTCTTGCCCACATAAAAGCATGGGCAATACTGACACTTAGCTAGGTAAACCACCATTTTGGAACTACAATTATATTTTCCTTTGCTTGTCAAGTCAAAATTACTAATACTTAAAGAATTACCCACTAAAATGTACTTATAGTATGAACAAGAACCACAATATTGCATTCCCTTCCAATTATTATTATTATGTATGCTTTCAAATAAATCTATAAAGATTGTATCTCTTCTTACAATAAATTTAGGTATTTCCCCTACTTTATCCAATATTTCCTTACTTTCCTTAAGTATATTCCAATTTTTGCATACAATATTTTTAAGTGGTAAAAATCAGTATTAAAAGTAAGGATAAAGCTATGCCCAAATCCTGAAGTATCTTTGACAGAGGTGACATCTAGAGAAGCATCCATTACTTCCAAAGTCTGATTCCCATATGTATTCGTTGATACCTCATGGGTTACTTCCTCTATGCCGCCATTCACGATAGGTGTATAAATACCACTAAGTCTCTTTCCTTTTACCTCATCTATAATATTATCTAGGAATGTATTAGGATAAGCTCTTCTAAGAAACATATGTTTTAAATTCCTGCATTTATTATCAAAATCATCCTCCCTTGAAGTCATTTGTGCTGTCCCTCACTAATTGTCCTTTTACTACAGACTTTTTTTGAAAAGTGGGATGCGCATTTGAAAAATGTAGGAATGTGTTAGAATAGAAAGGCTTCCTATAAATTCTTGTTTCATACTTTTTGTGGATATTATTATTAACTAATAATACGTCCAAGAATGGAATTTGTTTTTCCTCAAAGTTATATGTAAACTCAAGAAAATCCGTGGTTTGATTAAAGTAATGTACAAGGTCCTTAGCTTGGTCTTCCTTACCTTTAAATAATATAAATATATCATCCAGGTACCATGTGTAATATATTATTTGTGAATTTATAACTTCATTATTAAATATAAAGGACCTTTCCCAAAAATTCATAACCAGATTTGCAAAGCTTGAGCCACAAGGTAAACCCATTGCCACCCTGCTTTTCTGATGAAAAAAAATATTCTTAAATGTTATGAAATTATGGGCCAATACTATGTTAAGTAATTCTTCTACTAAAATCAGTTCCGATGTGGGTGCACCTTTTTCTTTAAGGTTGAAGATGACCCATTCTATGCCTAGTGCCTGTGGAATTGACGTGTAGAAGTCATTTATATCCACTGTTAATAAGTTATTATATTCTTCAAAAATTATATCATTAATCTTTTCCAAAAAGGACCAAGAATCTTTACTTATACATGTTTCAGATACCACATACTTCTTAAGGAGTCCATCTACTACTTTTGCACATGCATAAGTTGCACAATTCTTACCATCCACAATAGGTCTAAGAGGTGGATCACTTAAATTCTTATGTATTTTAGGCAAACCAAATATAGTAGGAGCAATAGGTGCTGGCATAATCAAATAGTTATATAATTCAATATCTATTCTCTCTTGTTATAAACAGGCCACTGTTATAAATTTTAATCCTATTATTGGCCTGGTTATATTCATTCAAGGACACTTTATCATATGATTCAGATGTTAACATTGACTCAATGTTATTTTCATTGTCTACCAGGTCCATAAAAACCAGACCTCCACCTTTATCTGGTTTCATAATACGAACCCTTGTGTCCTTTAAATACTTAATCCAGTCAAGTTCTTCCCTTGACAGATTATCTTTACCTCTAGCACCATTCCTCCATTGATCCATGTGCCTAAAATCAAGTTCACACATTTTTTCAAAAATATATAAAAGATTATGCAATGGTGGGGTATAAGTGCTAGGGATTTTGAATTGATTAGCATCTGTTGTATTTATATTACCAAGAAGTACTGCCAAATTTAGTTTTCTTACAAACATTTTACGTATTATTAGTTAAGAATAATATCCACAAAAAGTATGAAACAAGAATTTATAGGAAGCCTTTCTATTCTAACACATTCCTACATTTTTCAAATGCGCATCCCACTTTTCAAAAAAAGTCTATAGTAAAAGGACAATTAGTCAGGGCAGCACAAATGACTTCAAGGGAGGATGATTTTGATAATGAATGCAGGAATTTAAAACATATGTTTCTTAGAAGAGCTTATCCTTATACATTCCTAGATGATATTATAGATGAGGTAAAAGGAAAGAGACTTAGTGGTATTTATACACCTACTGTGAATGGTGGCATAGAGGAAGTAACCCATGAGGTATCAACGAATACATATGGGAATCAGACTTTGGAAGTAATGGATGCTTCTCTAGATACCACCTCAGTCAAATATACTTCAGGATTTGGGCATAGCTTTATCCTTACTTTTAATACTGATTTTTACTACTTAAAAAATATTGTATGCAAAAATTGGAATATACTTAAGGAAAGTAAGGAATATTGGATAAAGTAGGGGAAATACCTAAATTAATTGTAAGAAGAGATAAAATCTTTAAAGATTTATTTGAAAGCATACATAATAATAATAATAATTGGAAGGGAATGCAATATTGTGGTTCTTGTTCATACTGTAAGTACATTTTAGTGGGTAATCTTTTAAGTATTAATAATTTTGACTTGACAAGCAAAGGAAAATATACTTGTAATTCCAAAATGGTGGTTTACCTAGCTAAGTGTCAGTATTGCCCATGCTTTTAAGTGGGCAAGACAATTCGTAGATTGAGAGAAAGAATATATGAACATGTTTATAGCATAGGTAAACTTAAACAAGAAAATGCATTGGCTAAGCATATTTCGGAATATCCTAGCCATGCATTTAAGTTTTGGATTTTGGATCAGCTGGTTCCAAATATGACAGGGGGACCAATAGAGGTAGAATTGGAGAGGTTGGAATTACTTTGGCAGATCCGGTTATATGCATATAATTTACCAGGTCTGAATGATATGTGTTCAATTATGCCTGTATTAAAATTAAAAAGTCTTCGCATATAGATTGATGAATAATCTGTATGTTTTAATAGGACTTATTAGTACTTTGTTGTTCCAGTAATTGTAGGTAGATATTATAATTTACCTTTAAGCTCTGTTGCGTTTAAAATAGTTTTACACTTGCCGCTGCTGCTTGGAATGGACTGGCTAATGTAATCCACTAATAGGATGGGTCCTTCATTAGTCCAATGTCAAAACTGGTTTTAATTGTGGAATTGGATGTAGTTTTATGTCTGTAATAACTTTTGCTTGATTTGTAATAATTTACTAATAATAGAAGTATTTTAATATAAAAAGTTTTTTAACAAGAAGGATTTTAAAAATAAGGTATGTTGTTTTAAATGTCGAATGTCAGCTGATGCATTTCTCTGCTTATTTAAAAAGTAACAGCTCACTTTTTACTTTATCTGATGAAGGCAATAACTTTTGCTTGATTTGTAATAATTTACTAATAATAGATGTATTTTAATATAAAAAGTTTTTTAACAAGAAGCATTTTAAAAATAAGGTATGTTGTTTTAAATGTTGAATGTCATCTGATGCAATTCTCTGCTTATTTAAAAAGTAACAGCTCACTTTTTACTTTATCTGATGAAGTTTGTGTATTTAATCAGACGAAAAGCGCTTCAGTAAATAAAGGAATTACTTTTAACTACATTTGCCACACTGGTTTTTGGTTTTTGGAGGATCTACAGTCTTGTCCCAGATGATGTAAAGGCCTGTAGGCTTGTAGCCTTTTTCTGGTAGATGCCTCAAATAGCATCCAGGCCAATCAGGTATGTTAAGCACAGACACTCACTTTCCAGCCAGAAACAGTCAGGGATCAATGCACTGTGCTCCTACTCTCACCAGGATCAGAATATAAGCACAGATTCCAAGCTGTCACCTATAAAGCAGTTATTAGGCTTTCTGGTGATCAGCAGTTTCCAAGAAATAATGTCACTGTACTTCTTCTCTCACCAGGAGAAAACAGAAGCAGTAATCCCAAGATGACTGCTGAGAGGCAGAATGTGGGCTCTCCAATAACTGGTGGTCTTGCATTAGATGCTTAAAGGTAAGATGAAAAAAAAGGTTTATCCTAAACACTGTAGTGTGCACTAAGCAGTTAGATATGAGAGTGGGTAATTTAAGTTTTAGCTGTCTAAAAAGTTACGTTTTAGTGGACAGCCACTATTTTTAAAAGAGACAGAGTGAAAGGGGGTGAGCACTTTTGTATTTTGGTTCTATGGAATACAGTAGGATGTCCAATAAATGTAAATAGTTGAAGGGGAGTTATTTCACAAAATGATAATTTTGTGCTTACACCAGCCAGTAAAAGAAGAGAGGAAATGAGATATATGGTCAAATTAACATAAGGGGCGGACAACTAGAAAGACAGCGGTGTTTAAGAACACAACACTGACAGGGTGGGAGGGTAGTAAAATTCTGTCTGATTCACAAGAGACAGAGCTGTGGTCTCTTTTCAAGTTTTAGTGTGCAGTTAAACGCAGAATACAAGTAAAAACACAATGTTAAGAAAACAAATCACAGTATACAAAATAGATAAAGGCAATAAATTAATACAAAATACAAGTAATAAAAAGCATACCAACCTTTCCCTCACAACAAGCTGTAGTAGAGTCTGGGTGAGCCTTTCCAGTAAAGCAGACAAATAACTTGTGTCCTAATATTTCAGCCTAGACTCCATTCACAGCTCAGATTTAGTTGTGGTCAGTTATGCATTTTTATTAGCTTCTTCCCTTTTCACATTGTTCCCATACTTAGTGCATTTATTTCAGGCTTGCTATGAGCCAGATACAGACTCTCCTCCTAATATAAGACATATAACTCAAATTATTGAGTTAGTTCAATATGTCAGTATGTCAGTTTTCAATTTAAATTTATTTACAACCTGTTTGTTTATGCGGTTGGTAGACTGGGCCAATGGACTGTTTTCTTCCCCACCCTTAGTACAGGAATACTAAAGTGCTACATACATAAATAAGGAAAGCAAACAAATAATTGTAACTTACAATCAGAAAGAAAATATAATTCACATATCACCATAGATGAAGCACACCAACAAGTAGTAATATAACATTTACACACAGTACTATGCCATGTCTGTCTGTACTAGTTCAGAACCATGAATAATAATAATGCAGTATTTAGTCTGCCCCAGAACTGAAACTGTATTTAAATTATTCAGGGTTGTCAAGCCTGTCCTAATGTCAGATGTGTCACACTGTGGCAACCCAGGACCCAAACAGCCAGTCTGCCCTAAACATAAATATTATTAGTCTCATCTACCTGAGGGTCTGAGATGTTGAATCTTCCACAGATCCATGAGTATCACCCACTGACATGCCTCTCAACTACCCAGAATTTTGCAAAATTTCCAGATTTTTCGATCTTATCTGTCCTGTTTCTCATACATGTTGTAGATTTCTGGCAAATTATTGAGGATTTAAGTCACTAAATGATGACAAATATTTGAGTTTCAGACTTCATATCCTTCAGAAAGTTCCATGCTAATGCTAAACCTGTTATTCCAGCCAATATTCTAAGTTTATGCAAGCAATAGTGGACCAGAGTTCCACTGTGGCGACCCCTAAAAGCCGAAAGACACAAGCAAACATACAAGCAATATTTAAAATATGTCCCTGATTTTGGGCCTTAGTCCCCCCCCCCCCATTATTTTTGGCTTTGTCCAAAATCCTTGTACTGAGATGTTGAGAATTGGTAATCCTGAGTTCAGAGTACTGACTCTGACATATCTATAACATTACCAATAACTGTAATCCTAGTACTCATCTGCCCAGTTTTGTTACACTCTGCTATCCAGACTCTGATATACTGTGTTTTCTTTGAAATTCTAGCTGTACCACATTTGCACCTTGTTTACTAATTTTCTTCATCCATCCACTTTATCAGTCTCTAGAACTAATCCTGAAATGAAAACTTGTTCATTCAAGCTTGTTTAGTTATGCATAGAGAAAGCAAGTGAATTTTTGTCACGATTTCTGTTCTTTGTCACTATTTCTGTTATTTAGAGACATAATAGTATATCTGGGTAAAATTTTTATTTGTGAGTAAGCTGTATACTACTCTGTCTCCAAATAACCTTGTCACCACAGGGCATCCTACACTGAGTCACTGTGTGTGTGTGTGTGTGTGTGTGTGTGTGTGTGTGTGTTGTGTGCGCGCACGCATGGGTGTGAGCATTTTTTAACCCACATGTTATAAGGATTGCTGTCATTAGTTTGGAACCTCCAAGACCATATCATCAGTCTTGCAATTTGGTGACCAGAACCACCACACTGTCTTCTATTTTGTCTTCTGACGAACCAGCATAAACTACTCACTTTCATCCTCCTCCACCCAGCTATTGTAATGCTCGGCTGACTATTCAAACTGTAGTCCCTTATGTCATAGTACTTTAGGCTTTATTTCTATATGCCAAAAGCTTGGCACAGTATATGTTTTAGCATACTTATGTGTGCATACACACACATATACACCACACACACACACACACACACACACACACACACACACACACACACACACACACACACACACACACTACCACCCATCAGTACACAGCACACAGACAGTCATGCCTCCATCCACCCTAGCATCACCAACACGTGACATGACACACAGGCACATTCATATGACCAGTTTCAGGCTACATACATAAAGAAATAACAGCACAGAAATTCTGTCAAGGTTAATTATCATACAGTCACATACTCACAATCTCATTCTTTAGTGCACACACAAGCATGAAAAGATACACACAATCTCACACATTTATTTATTTTATCTTTTGTTGATCAGAAGTTGGTCACACTATTCCAGTAGCCTGTTTTCAGGTGAGACCCAAGGTGGTATTTACACTGCTAGGGGAAATTTGGTCAGGGCATCTGGAAACTTCCCCTACTCATCATTGTTGTGAGTGGGAACCAATTTGGAGGAACACTTCTTGTTTTCATTCCAGGCACAGAGGCAGCCATGTTTTAAAGAAACCTGTTTGATGGAGATGAGTCACCAAATGATGGATGTATAATTATAACCCTCCAGTCAGGAAGGTTTGGGATGATTTACTTAAAGAAATGGTGGTGCAGAGTGAATCAGAAAATGAAGGAGAGATCTCCTGGGGGGCATTATGGAGAAAATACAAATGGAGGATGCAGAGACAATCCTGAAGAACAGTGGTGAGATGGAAAAGAAAACATATGCAGAGAAAGTAAAAAGAAGGCAAAAGTGGAGTAGTGGAAAAGAAGGCAGAAGAAAATAAAAAATGGAAGTAGGTGGTATAGAATCAAAGTAAAGAACACAAAGAAATGGACAGGTATGAAGTGTGGGGTAATTTAATAGTTCCTTTAGGTATAAAAGCCATGATGTAAAAGTATTTATTTTTAACAAAGAGGTATTTTGTGACATATTTAAGACTATTTTTTTCAATGGAAATTTTTCTTGGAAAATATGAAAAAAGAAAGACCGTTTCCCACAGAATCTTTATGTGATAAAAGTATTTAACAGGGAAACAAAAAGAAGATTCATGTACAATTTTGAACAGCTGTAAAGAGATTTTGAAAAGACATTTGAAAGCTTTATTTTTTTTTATTATTATTTTTTTTATTTATTTATTATTTGTTGATTTGTTGACCCAGGTTCCACAGAGCCAGAGCCTGTTTTCAGTAGAGGGGGGAAACGCCCCCAGATGCATGTCTTTGGAATGTGGGAGAAGTATGTAAAGAAGTACTGTACATTGCAAAAGTTTATGACAAAAGGGGTTTATGGACTGGTGGCTGGGTTTGTAATATTGTGCTGAAAATAGAAATAGAAAACAATTGTACATATAGCAAGCATGAGAAATGTGGAGAGGAACAGGTGTGTTGTAAAACACTGGGGACAACATAAACCATGATTTTTGTGGAAAAGAAGACTATCTGATAAATAACTGTGACAAAAGAAATGTTATATTTGTGGGGAAATGGGACATGATGCAAAAATGTGAATTAAAATGTTATAAACATAATAAAATTGGACATTTATAGATGGATTGCAACAAGGAAAATAACAGTAAGAAAAAAGAAAGAGAAGAAAATGTACAAAGAAAAGACATTTTAGAAGTACTAGAAATGGAAGAAATAATTGAAGAGAAAAATAATCAAGAAGACATAGAAGAAGGCTCTGAAATAAGTGATGAAGAAGACATAAACTGGGAAATAGCAAACGGAAAAAAAGAATTGTATTGGTAAAAGGGTAAAAGACAGAAAAAGAAAATTTAAAGGGATAAGTACAAAAGAAAAAAGAAAGGAAATGGATGAAAAAGAACATATAGAAGTAAAGATTGGCACTTGGTATACTGGTTAAGGTGCTTGACTTACAGACACAAGGTATAGTGTTTGATTCTCACCTTTGGGAAAGAAATTGGTTGGGCTTTGAATGGCCTATTAAGAAATGTAACCTAGTAATTATCTGTGAACTTGTGAAACCATGAATCTAAGGGAAAATGAACATTTTAGAGTGCTTTCTGTAAATGTGTATAGTATTAAGAATATAGTAAGAAGAATGGGAATTTTGTAATCGTGTAATAGATGTGATGTACATATAATTATATTAGATACAAGATTTTTAACAAATTAAGAAATATTACAAACAGAGACACTATGGGGAGGAAAGACAATCTGGAATTTGGGAAATGAGAGATGTTCTGGAATATAAGTATTCTGTAGAAATACAGTAAAAAAAATAGATACAACTTTAGCAAAAATAGGAAGTTTAACCATTGTAGATTTAAAATACAAAGAACAAGTATATAGAAGTATAGCATTATATGCTTATACTAACAGGAGACTTTGTGATGTAAGAGGTAAGTATAAAAGAAAAGAAATTACATAAGAAAAATGTTAGAAGTTATAAGATGTGATAAGTTAAAACTTTGGGAGAAAAATTCATGGACTTAAATAGGTATGTATAGAACTGAAATAGATTATTTTTATGGTATCAGAATGTTTAGTTATAGGGGAAGGAGAGGTCGTTGAAACAGGATTTTCTGATCAGCTTGGAATATGGCTTAAGACAAAATAAAACATAGAATATATAAAACAGGCAAAGGAATAAAAAGGACAAACAAGAAACCATGGAATGAAGAAGAAAAAATTAGTAATATAGTTATGGAAAGATCATATTATTGTGAGAATATTTTATAAAAATTGGTATGAATGGTGGAGAATATTTAAGGAAAAAATATAAAAAATGTTTTTATAGTGGCAGTATGATATGAAAAAAGTAGATAAAGAAAAACATAAAAGAATATATAACAATGCATTGGAAGCTTTAGAACATAATGATTGAAAGTACTTTGACAAAGAAAAAGAATTATATGAAAGAAATCAAGAAAAAATACAAGACTCATTATATAAACAACGATATTATTACAATGAAAATGAGAAGAAGTATCGAGTTACTTAACCAGATTAGTAAAGGAAGATGATAGTGTGATAAGAGGAATAAAAATGTAAAAGTAAAAATAGAAAGAACTCAGGAAAAGATTATGAATAGTGTAGTATAATATGTACAAGAAATGTTTAAAGGAAAATAAGTTAGTGAAAAAAAACATGGAAAGTAAAAAAGTTAACAGAAAAAGAAAATAAAGAGTTGGAAAAGATGATATATTTAAATGAACTAAAGTATTAGTACAAGTTAATATAGATTTGCATGCAGGCCCAAATGGAATGGGGTATGAAATGTTTAAAAATGTAAGGGACAGGCAAAAAATATGTGGTTTAAAGATTCTGAACAAATGGTTAAATTAAGGTTTTATATATAAAGAATTATGTACTGGAATACTTAAATTCATATTAAAGAAGGAAAATAGGAGAGAATTAAAAAAATGGATAACAACAGTATTAAATAATAATGATTATAAAATATCTATGAAATTAAGACAAAAGAGATTTGAAACTAAAATGGAAAATATTATGGAAAATACATATATAGTATAAAGGGAAAGGGTTGTTAAGAAATTATTAATAATGTTAAAATTGTGGATACTATTATGAACTGAAAAGAAGAAGCAAATATCATGATAGGAGACCTTAATATGGTATTTGACACAATTGGACATGAAATCCTATAGGCAATGATCAAAGAATATAATACAAGTGAGAAAGTTAGGAAATTATGTATGACAACGTATAGTAATAATAAAGTAAGAATATCTATAAGTGTCTTGTTAACCCAAAAGGTACATATGAAGAGTGGTGTAAGACAAGGATGACCAATGAGCTGTATACTCTTTGCATTAGTTATGAATGTGATAGCATATGAAATAAATTGCAAAATGAAGGAGACAGACTATATAACACCTGAAGGGTTAAGAATTCCAATTAACATATGCATATAACATTATAATAATTGTAAAAAACAAAATTTTGATAAAAGAAGTAACAGCTTGCACAATGAGTGTTTAGAAATGATAGAGATGTCTTTAAATAAAGATAAAAGTAAAGATTTAGTTGATGTAGTAAAGATTGGGTTTATATATTTTACAATGAATTACATTTTTGTGTAGGTATAAAATATGGGAATAATGAAGATGTACTAGAATTCAATGGGGAAAAAGCAATAGAAGAAATAAAGCAGATTTCTTTTCTGGAAAACATATACATTATCATTCAGAAAAAAGGCTTATCTTGATAAATTCAGTACTGATAGAAAAATAGCATACTTAGCAGTTGTATATATGTTGCCAACAGTATTTGAAAATGAATTATTACAGATATTTTTTTTTCATTTATATGGTGTTTTAGATTAAACCCAGTAAAAAGAGGAGTTTTGTAAGTAAATAAAGAAGGAGGATGTTTAGGTTTAATTAGGCCAGTGGTATATGCTGTTTCATTAAATTTGAACAAAGTGTTAAAGTGGGTAAATAAAAACGATGAAAGATTAGTAGTATAACTGTATAAATATAAGTATAATAAATTTTGGGGTTTCTAAAAAAGAGAAAAGAATATATAAGCAAAGATATAAAATGTTATCAAGAAAAAATGTTTTTTGTGGAAAATAAAAATTGATGATGTAGAAAAAGAAAAGTATGGTATAAGAATGTAATGTTAAAACATTACTATGTAAAAACATGGAAAAATCTAACAGATGAAAATGTTAAAGCTATAAAAATAAGAAGCAAATGGTGCAAAAAGAAAGTAGAATGTCAAGATCTTTTATAAAGACTGGTAATAGATAATTGCCATTAAAAGCAAATATGCCATATAAAAAGAAAAGTGATATAATATGTTTACATTGTCAGGAAGTAGAAATTACGAAGTGTATCTTTGTGAAAAGTAAGAGAGTAAAAAGGTTTTGGGGAAAACTATGGAAAGAAGATTTTTTTGAAGATATAAAGAAGTGGATAAAATAAAATAGATGTGATTAAATATGAATATTAGAAGAATAGAAGTAAAGAATATGTTAAAGAGTAGATAAAAAGTTATATTATGTAGGTTATATGGAATGAAAGAATATATGAAATTATGTTTAATGGTAAATGGATTTTAGAAACAATATTAAGTAAAATCAGATAGTAGTTATGGAAAAAGGAGTGGGGGGTCTAATAGGGATGAAAATGTAGCAAGATTGTAAAGAAAATTATGAATATATGTAAACAGATTTGTATATTTATATATTTGTACATATGTAAATATTTTGTAAATAAAAGTTATTTTTGTATGTAAGTAAAGGATCCCCTGCTTTCTTGGTAGGTGCCATAAGATCTTTTACTTTCCACCTAAGCTACTACCAACACAAACAGATGGGGTCTTAGTTTTATGTCTCATGCAATGGATGGCACACTCAGGAGTGTATCACCTCCCTTATGCTGCACTATAGTGTCAGCATTCAATCTGCCTGGAGTGGGAATGGAACCCAAACTCTTCTGTATCAAAGGTGAGTGTGCTACCTTTTATGCCTCTGACACTGCATACAGACTGATACAACTGCCTTCAGCAATCATATATACACATTCTGTATTCTTGTCACTAGCAAAACTTTATTCTATGCAAAAATTCACCTTATTGATATGAGAACTGTACATTAAAATAGCTAATGAATTTTTGAGACTATTAGGAGTACTAATGCATAGTTATTGTTTTTGTTTTTTCAGCTCCCATTTGAAAAAGACTGTGGAACGGATTCTGTTTGTGAAGCAGACTTATTCTTGGATGCAAGATTGCCACAGTAAGCCAACACTTCTGCTTGTGATAAGTGGTCTCTTGTCTTCTTGTTGTGCTTGGTCGAAAGCAATCCCAACAATTTGCAACAACAGTCTTAAAACTGTTACAAATTGCCTGCAAATGATGTGTTATGCTGAATGGTACAGCAAAGTACTGCAGAACACCTGAAATATTTCAAAGAGGCCATCCCAGTTTATTAAGTTATATTTTATTTGCATACCTTCTATAAATGTTCCTGTTGTAGTACCCTAATGTTATACTTCTTATGTATCTTAGCAAATAATGTGTATATGAAGACATTTCACAGTATTCAGAATTTCCAGTTTAGCATGTAACTAAAATAAATTCATTTTAAAGAGCTTGAGTAACATGGTTAAAAAGAGAGTATTAATATCAAACAAACAGTTTAATGGAGAAGAGGGCTGCTCCTGTAAGAGTGAATAACATGAGAGGTAAAGGCTGTTTGAGATGCCCTGAAAAAATGTAAACAAGAGCAAAGCCTTAAAGAAGTTAAAGTAATCCTTTGCCTTCTCTGAAATATTATGGTTTTCCATGATGATTGCTGAGTTCCAGCTGCAGCTCCCTGCCTTTAGAAATGATATAGTAGAAAATGGGTGTTTTCTTCCATGTTATATGCATGTGCAAATGCTGAGATGATAAGGAGACTCTTACAATTCATGATATCATTAGATAGTATGTTCATCCATGGAACACGAAGAATGTCATGCGAGCAGACTCATTGGCTTTAGAATGCATGGTCCCATGAGAGTGAAACGCAGGGTATTAATGTGCACATTGATCTCAAGCTTTGCAGTGAGTCAGGATATAATTGGTGCATTAGTTCCAACTGCCTTCTAACCAGCTAGAAATTTCAGTCATATCGCACATCTAACTTTGGCAGTACTGATTAGTAGGTAATTTAAGGAGCTTAGAGTTAGTTGTGGTGGTGCTGCGGTAGCGTTGTCACCTCACAGTAAGATGTCCTGTTTGATTCTCAACTAGAGCATCTTCTGTGTGGAGAAATGCGCGAATGGGTGTACCTTCGTTGAAGGTTGTGCGTCAGGGCTGGCAACTCGGCATGTAAAAATCTACTGCCAATCATTAGCGGACCGGAGTTCCGCTGTGGCAACCCCTAACCGTGAAAAAGCTGAAAGACACAACAGAATCAGATGTATCCTCCAGATTTGTAATCGGTTCCCACCACTTCCTTTTTTTAATATGCACAGTCATATGCAAGTCATTTAACCAGACCACACTTTCCACGATAACTGTGAACAAAGGAGTTTGTATTAAAGGCATCCTGCAGATCTGGGATTCATTCCCACTAGTTCCTCTTATAATGTGTGCAGTCGTATGCAAGCCATTTAACCAGACTAGACTTTACATGATACCTAGCAACAAATACTTTCATTACTTTGATTATTAATGTCTTTATCTGGCTAAAAAAAAAAAAGTCAAGATCCTCCTATTTCCTCATTCACAGAACAGCAGTGAATGAAATATATGAGAAGGTGACAAACAAGTGTGAAAAATATAGTGTTAAAAAATGTTAAAAAATATAGTGAGACTCAACCTGAGATGCCCGTATCAGTAGGTCCCATATGTATGATAGTGTAGGGTTGATGTTTGAGGCCCTGGATTCTCCTGGTGAGGAACCTCTGTGGTTTGTCCAGCTGCTGCATGCGGTTTAAGAGGTACATGCTGAAGGAGTGCTGTACTCAATATCTGGCCTTATAAGGGAAGACTACAGTGATGTTATGACCTCATTGTCCCTGGATGAGATACCCTTACTTATGAGGTGGGTCATGTAGAAAGCTCTCCATATAACAAAAGCAACATGGTGGTCAAAAGTCAGGTTGCTATCAGCCTGAGTGCCCAAATCCCTCATGACTGATTGCATGCTTAGGATGTTGTTATTAATGTGATAATATGTGGGGACATCAGTCTCCCCAAAGGGGATGATGATGCATTTTTTGGCATTCAGCTTGAGGCAATGTTTCTGGCACCAGTCATTTGTTTGGGTGAGACTCCCTTGGAGGATGTCCATATTACTTGGGGAATTGATGACCTCACCCAGCTTGCAGTCATCTGCAAACTTGGTCAGCCATAGCCCACTGGTTTTGGCCTGCACCTCAGAGAATTATATCCCAAATAACAGAAGCTCCAAGACTGATCCCTGGAGTACACCGCTCATTACAGGTCTACTGCTTAAGGTGGCTTCCCCTATTTTGATTAGGTGAGTTCTGTTAGTGAGCCAGTTTGTTACCCATCTGTTAACATATGGATTGATGCCTAGTTGAGAGAGTTTATCTATTATGCCCAAGCGGGGAATAGTGTCGAAGGCTTTGGCCAGGTCAAGGTAAATGGTGTGCACCTTCTTCCCCTCGTCCATGGCTTTGGCAACTGTCTCAAATAAGTTGACCAGATTTAGCAGACCTTCCCTTGACAAAGCCAGACTATGTGGGGTTGAGTGTTTCCAATGTCCCTGTTAATGAGGTCCATGATAATCAGTTCCATGGCCTTGCAGATCAGGCTAGTTAGGCTGCTGGGTCTATAATTTCCCAGATTGGTGGATGCTCCACCTTTGTTTAAAGGGATAACAGTGGCTGTCCTCCACTCAGCTGGGACAAAGCTGGTAGTCAGGCTTTGGTTGAATAGGGTGCCTAATGGTGCTGCAAGTTCATGCCTGAGTTCATGTAGGATGCAGCCTGGGATGTTATTGGGTCCCATGGAGGCTGTTTTCTTTGCCTTTGAGAGGGCAGTGATGACCTGTTCCCTAGAGATAAGGGGAGGGGTGCAGGTACTGAGGATGTCCTGATTTACTGATGGGGGGGGCAGAGGGGTAAAGTTTTCACTGAATCTGTCAGCCAGTAGGTTGGCTATATCTACAGCATTTGTGTATGTGGTGTACTTGACCACGAGTTCTGAACAGATCTGGCTGATTCCTTTGAGATTGCAGACATATGTGAAGAAGGCCTTATGACTGTCTCTGGTAGATGTGGCCAATTTGGACTCAAAGTTGGCTTTAGAGGATTTCATTAGTGCTCTTATTTGCTTGTTCAGGCTAAGGAGAGATTACTTCCATTTGGGCACCTGCTCCTTCTTGGTCCTGGACAGCAATTTTTTTTCCTTTTGTTATATATTTATTTATTGTAGATGTCCACCATACAGGTTTACTCTTCCTTGCAGAGGATGATTTTGTCCTGTCAGTTATTCCTGATTCCATGCATCTATATTAATGCTCATATAGTACTCTGACAAAGAAGAAACAGCAGCAAACTACCACTAAGAATGACTGTTTAATAACACAATAAAACAAAATATTAACAAAAATATGTCAGTAGAAATGATGAGCACTTTCGGGCAGTGCCCTTCATCAGATAAAGTTCCTAGTTTCCATACACTCAATTTGAAGTGAAATGACAACCAATCACTTTTTAATTTTTTGAGGGCAGGTTTCAATGGGATGACATCATTGAGTCCAGGGTACCTGTGTGCCATAAACTCCACAATCCACCTGGTTTCTTCAAACTCGGTATTATTAATTATGTCACCTCCCCTAATACCTTTTCTAACGTTCCATATAACCATAAATTTAAAATGGTGTCCTTCATAACTGGATACATGTCTGTATAGGGCATTGTGTTCATTCTGCACCTTGATGGCCTGTAGATGATTCAGAATCTTAATTTTAAGCATGCAATGTGTCTTTCCTACATAATAGCAGGTACAGGCTTGGCAAGTAGCCAGATAAACAACATTGGAGGTCCTGCAATTGGCTTTTGCGCCAAACTGTTAAATCTTGCCTATAATGGGAGGTGTAAATACTGCTTCTTTATTAATGTAACTACAGGCCTTACAGGACCCACAAGGTCTAGTCCTTTTCCTATTCACAACCTGCTGTTGATCTCCCTTTCCTTCATGACTCAAAATATCTTTCAAATTTGTATTTCTTCTGAAGCCAAAATTCGGCCAATCTCCCACTACCATCCTATCTTTTCATCGGTCATCAAAATTCTTCAATTGTGCCTAATAATGTCACATATCCCATGAATATTACATACTACTACTATATATGAACATTAATCTTACTTTATTATTTCTAGGAGCTTTATCTGATGAAGGGCACCGCCCGAAAGTGCTCATCATTTCTACTGACATATTTTTTTAAAATATTTTATTGTTTTATTGTTGCCGCCTCATAGCAAGACGTTGTCCCATTCGATTCTCAGCTATTAGCGTCTTCTGTGTGGAGGCATACATGAATGGGGCATGCCTTTGTTGAAGGTTGTGTGACAGGGCTGGTAACCCGGTACGTAAAAATCCACTACCAATCATTAGCGGACTGGAGTTCCGTTGTGGCGACCCTTAACCGGGAAAAGCCGAAAGACGCACATTGTGTTATTAAACGGTCATTTTTAGTGGTGGTTTGCTGCTGTTTCTTCTTTGTTGTGGATCATTGTGCAGAGCAGTCTGACCTTCAGTGAGGTTTCTGTATTTGTTTTCTGAACTTTTGATGTGTATTAAGAAGCCTCAGACACTATGGAGAATGTCTTGAATGTAAATATGGAGAAGGAAGGTGCACCATGGATGTCCTCATCTGCATGGGCAGATAGGGTTTAAAATGAACTTAGTTTCAGCAGGAAATCCATTGCTAAATCTTGATTTACATGTTACCACTGAACAGTGGATATTGAGGCCCATGAATACGGAGGTGAATCCTGTTTTTGAGGAAACCCTAAAGGAATTTATAAACAAGGTCAACAACTAAAACATTTGCAGTGGCAGCAGAACCACTTTGAGGCCTGTCTACAATTCAGTGTTGTACAGTGGTGGTGCTATGGTAGCATTGTGGTCTCACAGTTAGACGTTGCTCGTTTGATTCTCAGAGCATCTTCTTTGTGGCGACATGTGTGAATGGGTGTTCCTTCACTGAAGGTTGCACATTAAGCCCGGCAAGTCAGCACATAAAAATCTACTGCCAATCATTAGCGGACCGGAGTTCCACTGTGGCGACCCCTAACCGGGAAAAGCCAAAAGACACAAACAAACCGAGGGGTATTAGGGTATTTTGTATAACCAGCCAAGATGAACACTATCCAGAGCTTCTAGCTAAGTGGCAGCAAATTAACATTGATATGGGTTTTTCGTACATGCGGCTACTACTGCAGTTTTTTGCTCCAGAAGAGAAGCAGCTTAGGAAAGAGGTAGAAGCTCTGCAACAGAGACTTGAGATGGAATTTAAAGAGGAAAGGTACATTAAGCAACTGGATGTGACGTATTGCACCTTTTCTACCACTGATCAGAAGATGCAGCAAGTTAAAGCTAAAAAGCTGCAAAGGGATTATAATGACTTTATGTCAGGGCAGATTTTTGTCTGACCTAGGGAAAATCCTAATTTTATTAATACACAGTCCACAACATCTTCAGAGATGACAGGGAGACCCATGCAACCACAGAGAGTGGGGTGGAGTAACAACGATGTTTCTAGGGAGTAGACCAATGAGAGAGGACATCAGGTGATGGTGGTGAGTCACCCAGCGATGCAAGGAGAAGATATTGATAAAAGCAAGTACTTCAGAAAGGAGACGTTACAAGGGACAATGGCAGAGGGTTTGGTTGTCTGTGGTGCTTCTGATCTTATGTCAACGAGTTCTTACCTCAGTGATAATACTGGTAACTTGGATATGTGCTTGGGGGCTCGACCAAAGGCCCGGCTAATGATAAGGGCAATGGACATTTTTTTTGCCCAGTTACTGGTCCCTGTGAAGAAAAAGGGTGATTGGAGATACTTGCACAGTGAGAACAGGGAAACGAAAAAGAGGAGAATTACACAGTGACTGGTGACAGTACTGTTTTTAATTTATCTGAGTATGTTCTTTCTGATAATGAGCTTTATGTATTAAATAAGGGACTAACTTTCTTCCCAAGTCATGAAATAATTTTAGTGACGTTATTATGGACATTATGATGTTCGGTAGAAATGTCATGTTGAAGGAGATGTATGTAAATGACAACCAATCATGACAATTTGTGTTAAGACAGCCAAGTACTTTTGTTCCAATGTTTAACTCCACCATGCAGACATTCATTAAGGTATGTAAATAGGAGATTTTGTTATTTTTATAAGATAACAGCAATAGAAAGTTCCATAACATAACTATAGGACAGAGAAGGGCATTGAAGGGTTTACAATGTAACACATAGATAGTGATCAACCCAGCAGATGGGGGGGGGTCATGAGTAAGAATGTTTACTATGATAAGTTGGATGAACTACTTTCCGATGCCTCCACCTTTGTTCATATATCCCCTATCACTGTTAACAATTTAATTAGAGAGGTCAGGGGTAAACTGAAATACATGGAAGTCATGGGCTTAATGGATAAAGAACTGTTTGATTTCTTATAGATAGAGCATCCCATTACCCCATTTTTAAGGCCTAACCAAGGTGCACAAGGATTTATATAACCCCCCCAGACCTATTCTTTCGGGGAGGGGATGGATCACTGAGAATATTTCAATATGGCTGGAATGTACATTGAGACCTTGTTTAACATCACTGGAAGAGGTGTTGAGAGACACAGGGCATTTCCTGTCCTCCCTAAAGGAACACACGTTAATGGGTAGAGGTGTGAGGTATGTTATGGTGACACTTGATGTTAAAAATGTATTTACAGTGATTAGTAATAGTTATGGATTAGAGGTTGTTTCTAGTTTAATGAATGATTTGCACTTGATACAAGGAAGGCAGTTGGAACTGTTGGTGAATCTTTTAGATTTAGTGTTAGAATACAATGTGTTTACTTGTGCAGGTAATTTGTATAGACAGGTACAGGAGGTAGCCATGGGCACCCCTTGTATCAAAACCTATGCAAATCTGGTTTTGTCCTTCTGGGAAAGACAATATGTACTGGGGCAACAGAATGCCTGGATGGGGAAGCTATGCCTACATAGGCACTTTGTGGATGATATTTTTTTGTTATGAGAAGGGAAGTAGATGAGTTGAGGGATTTCATTGTTTACTTGGAATCAACTACTACCTTCTTTAGGTCAATTTTTCAGAGACCATGATAGATTTTTTGGATTTCAGAATAATTCAGTTTGATGGAGGTTTCAAGACCACTCTATACAGGAAAGAGTGCTGGAAGAACAGCATTCTGACATATGATAGTATGCATCCGCAGTTTACTTTCAAAAATATCATCACAGGGCAGCTGGGGAGAGTATCCAGGCTTTGCATGGAAGAGAATGACTTTGAGAAATAAGTGCAATGTTTGGAAAAGTTTTTCTTGAATAGGGGATATAATAGTGATAATGTATATAGCATCACATGGTCTCAAAGAGCATTTAGAAAGGACAAATTGTGTCCATGGATGAAACAGAATGCTAATAGTAATGTAGACATCAGTAACAAAGAGAAGGGTAGAAATAATAAAGTAAGATTAATGTTCACATATAATAGTAATATTCATGGGATATGTGACATTTTTAGGTGCAATTGGAGAATTTTGATGACCAACGAGAAGATGAGGGTGGTAGTGGGAGATCGGCTGAATTTTGGCTTCAGAAGGAATAAAAATTTGAAAGATATTTTGAGCCATGAAGGAAAGGGAGATCAACAGCTGTTTGTGAATAGGAAAGGGACTAGACCTTGTGGGTCCTGTAAGGACTATAGTTACATTAATAAAGAGGCAATATTTACACACCCCATTACAGGCAAGATTTATCAGTTTGGTGCTAAAGCCAGTTGTAGGACCACCAATGTTTATCTGGCTACTTGCCAAACCTGTACCTGCTATTATGTAGGAAAGGCAAATTGCATGTTTAAAACTAGGATTCTGAATCATCTATCGGCCATCAGGGTGAAGAATGAACACAGTGCCCTATTCAGACATGTATCCATTTATGAAGGACACAATTTTAAATGTATGGTTATATGGAACATTACAAAAAGTATTAAGGGAGGTGACATAATAAATAATACTGAGTTTGAAGAAACCAGGTGGATTGTGGAGCTTACAGCACACAGGTACCCTGGACTCAATGATGTCATCCCATTGAAACCCGCCCTCAAATAACGGTAGGTTCAGTACTGAAAAGTGATTGGTTGTCATTTCACTTCAAATTGAGTGTATAGAAACTAGGAGCTTTATCTGATGAAGAGTACTGCCTGAAAGCGCTCATCATTTCTACTGACATATTTTTGTTAATATTTTATTGTTTTATTGTGTTATTAAACAGTCGTTTTTAGTGGTGGTTTGCTGCTGTTTCTTCTTTGTTGTGGATCATTGTGCAGAGCAGTCTGACCTTCAGTGAGGTTTCTATATTTATTTTCTGGACTCATATAGTACTTTGGTGTAGATTTGGACATTGGTGCCAGTTTCTACAGAGGTGGAGGGGGCTGTGAAGCTGTTTATATCATCCCTCAGGAGGTTGTAATCAGCTTTGGAGAAGTTTTTTGGTTTGACCCTTGCTAGAGGGGGGTCAGGGGTGATGGTGACTTTGAAAGTGACCACTTTATGGCCGGATCTTACCAGGGAGGATGATACTGTAGGGGTGCTGCAGTGGTTACTCATGTTGGTTAATGACAAGTCCAAGATAGTATCACCTCTTGTGGGGGGATCGACTAGCTTTTGGTCCATTAAGCTGCAATAATTCATGATTTGCAACCACATTCTGAATGAGTCTCTCAGGGGGCTGCAAGCAGAATGTCACATATGCAACACATTGCAGATGCAAATACACATTTTTTAAGAATAACAAAAAACTGTCCCTCCCAATATCTCCATTGTAGAGTTCCAACCCATTCAAAATGAGATTCCTTTATAGTGATAATATAGACTGCTTAATTTTCCATTGTAAGTCATCCCAGAAACGGTATTCAGTGTTCCTGGTTCCCTGGTTTCAAGACTGTTGCAAATCAGAAGGATGATTTATTATTATCACTATTATTATTGTAAATCAATGTGTGTGTGTGTATCTCTTTAAGAAGCTATTCAAGGGCTTGCACAAGTGTATAAATACTAAGCACATGCAAGCCTGGCTGCCATTTTGTAATAAACTGTTGAGATGTAAGCATGTATGTATGTAAGGTCTGTCTGTCAATCAGTTCATTTATATTTTATGATGCTGCTATCCATCCTGATGTGTTTCTATGTAATAAAGCATTTAAACAAACTATCCCACCTGCTTGTCATCTATATTTAGATGTACAAGCGACAATCATACCTCTCAAATGTCCCTGATTTTGACTCAAATTTTAGCTTTGTCCCTCTTAATCCCTCTTAACACTGGTGCCTTTTGAACAAAAGATGGTGAATTATACTTCATAAATAATGACAGTAATTAAGAGCCGAATACTTATTTCACTTCAAGAAATGTATATTAATTCGCATTCTCTAATTCTGTTAATGTGTCAAGTTAATAGAACTAATATTTTAAAACTGCCCCTTATTGTCCCTGATTTTTTATGGATTTGTCCCTGTTTCTCTTGAGATTTGTCTCTGATTGGTTAAGAGCTATGAGCGACATGGTGCCAGAAGAGACATGGCTAAAATGACTTGTTGCTAGAAATAACTCCAGTTTCTCCAGTTTGAATCCAAGTGGCATTTAGTTAGTGCTGGAGGAGTATACAGGAGTGGATCATTTCTACTGTATGCATAATTCACAGAACAGGTCAGAAATTAATTTCATATGTTAAAACTTGCTCAGATAATTTCTTATTTGCAAAATATGAAATGAAGCATACAGAATGCCGTAAATGATATTTAAATAAATCAAAATGTCCAATATTGACAGAAATGTTCAAATTACTACAGAAAATGTTTGAAATAAAGTCTGAATTACATAAAACAAATAAATTAATAAAATAAAAGGAAATTACTGCATTTTTCGCAAATCCCGTATTTTTCATACTAATTAAGGCTACCTGAGTTATCAGAAGTGTATGAAGTGTTCACATGTTTGTGTAGTATTACAGTAAAATTATTTCACAAAATACAGCCATTTAAAAGCATATTTTGCAAAGTACAGCATTTTGAAGAGTTTATTGTGCATTTGAATGTTATTACAAGCTCTCTCACAGCACAGCTTGTTTGTACATAATTACAAGGGCCATATTTTCAGTGTGTTTGTGCATACTTTGTTGGCATGGCAGATGGATTTCAAAAACCCAGTGCACTTGTGTTTGATAATAATATTATTGCAGAGAACTGGAGAATGTTTGAGCAAGAGTATAATATTTTCATACAGGCTGCATTTTCTGATAAAGATGACTGCACAAAGGCATTTATTCTGCTTAATTTAGCTGGGTCAGAAGCCGCCATTGAAAGGGACCGTTCATTTGTGCATGCAACTGCTGTCTTTGCAAGAGAGGGGAAAACCATCATATTGTTGTACCGGCTGAGTCAAGGGAGGATCCTGAGTGATTAAAATGTAAATTTAGACAGATGTGTAACCCTCAAATGAATATTACAATGGAAAGCCACTTATTTTACAGAAGGGATCAAAAGCCTGGTGAAATTTTTGCAACATATATAACTGTTTTGAGGAATAAAGCTAAAACATGTAGATTTGGTGATTTAATTGATGAGTTGATACAGGACAGACTTTTGTGTGGTATTAAAATGATGCTGTAAAGAAGATTTTGCTTGGTGACAGTGATATAACTTTGAATAAGGCCATTGAGAGTTGTCAGATATACGAGCTCACAGAAAAGCACACAAATATGCTTACAAATGAGAAAGGCATGTTTCCAGTAACTTCTAAGGCTCACATTGATAACATATAGCATGTGGTTAAAAGACAGGCCCAAGCACATTGCAAAAACTGTAGCCCCTGCACCACCCATTGGTAAACCCCAGAGATTTCTAGCAAGTTACAGAGTTTGCACAGCCTCTGTGAAGCATAAGAATGAGTCAGTAAACTCAAAGCATGAACCCCAGCCTAGTTTCATTATCAGATGTTGTAATTGTGATGGAAATCATGAATCTAAAAGTGAAAAGTGCTTAGCGTTTGGTGGACAATGCCACAAATGTAATAAATGGAATAATTTCAAAAGGTTTTATAAATCAAAAGGCACATATTCTTTTATTAAAATGGAACATTTCAAGAAATGAGTCGATTAGAAAGCTGTGACTTAGGGCCACATACTTTTTATGTTGATGGAATATCAGTGCTTAGTGAAACAGTCAGTGCAGTAGATTTATGGGCAAAGAATGAAATATTTTGTACTATTTGGATAAATGGCACATCCATAGAGCTCAAAGTTGTACTGGCTCAAAGTGCAATGTTATGTCTTCAGAAACATTTGCTAGAGTATGTGCTGGTGAAAGGCTTGATTTGGCAAAATGTGTGAAGCTTGTTACTTATGGTGGTGAAGAGATTCAAACCGAAGGCTCAGTAATGCTTTCATGTTACTCTGCTGGAAGAAGCTATGACTTGTTATTTTATGTGGTCAAGAGGCACATTCAGTCATTATTAGGGCTCAGAGACAGTTTGAAAATTGGACTGCTTTCATTCAATAAGGAAGTCCACCAAGTTAGCTTAAAACACCACTATTCTAATTTTGCCCAGGCTATTATTTTCTGCCTGTACTGATCATTTTGAATACAAACTAGGCAAGCTTCCAGTTGTATAGTCCATGGATTTAGACCCAGATGTCAGTCAAGTTGGAAGGCCAGCCCAAAAAGTTCCAGTAGCTATGCAGACCAGAGTCAAAGCTGAACTAAACAAAATGGTGCAACAAGGTGTGATTTGTCCAATCGATGAACCAACTGAATGGGTATCTTCCATGGCAGTAGCTCATAGGAAAAGCTCAGATGACATCAGAATATATATTGATCCACAAGATTTGAACAAGGCACTGAAAAGACCTCATCATCCAATGCATGCAGTAAAAGAAGTCACTGCTCTTATGCCAAATGCCACTGTTTTTCAGTCCTAGATACAAAGAGTTCATTTTGGAAAATTTTGTTTGACAAGAAATCCTCATTGCTAACTAGTTTTACTATTCCATTTGGAGGTACAGCTTTCTGAGAATGCCATTTGGGATAAATTATGCAAGTGAAGTCCTTCAGCATGCAATGGAGCAATTTTTTTCAGGGTATCCTTGTGCTATTACAGTAAACAACATACTAGTAGGAGGTAATAGTGAAGCTGAGCATGATAGAAACATCAGAAAAGTTCTGGAAAGGGCACGTCAAGGGAATCTTAATCTCAATCCATAGAAATTAAAATTTAGGCTATAAGAAGTCACTTATGTTGGTCATTTATTTACCTATTCAGGCTTACAACCAGACCCTTCTAAGAAAACATCCATTCTTGAGATGCCAGCTCCAATGTACATGTCCTGCAACATTTTCTTGGCATGGTTAACTACCTAGACAAGATCATTCCAGACATGAGTCAAATATCAGCACCACTTAGAGAGCTGACATGTAAAGATGTATCCTGGTCATGGTTAGAACAACACCAGAGAGAATTTGATGTCCTGAAACAGAGAATTGCCAGTCCACCTACTCTCAGATACTGTGACATCCACAAGCCAGTTACTCTTTCATGTGATGCTTCAAAATTTGGTCTTGGTGCAGTCATTCTACAAGTGGGTCAACCTCTTGCTTATGCATCCAGAACTTTTACCCAAGCTGAAATGCAGTATGCTCAGACAGAGAAAGAACTTTTGGCAATTGTGTTTGCATGTTTTGCATGCATAACCTCCTTAAAATCTATAAACCCTACACCCTCCTGGCCAATTTCATCTATCACATTCCTTAGCTAAACTGTGGAATTCTCTTCCCCTTCCTCTGCTGTACTCACAACCACTCTAATTTCAAATCTCTCCTCCATTTTTAATTTACCTCAAACCGAGACTGTTCCTGCTCCTTTTCCATCTAAATTACACTGTTGTCTCTTTCAAACCTCCCTTCAATCTCATCTACTGTCACCTCTGATCACTGGCATTATTGTTAGAACAAACACTAGATTTGTATAAACACTTTATGACTTGTACTTTTAATTATATTCTCTGTATTACTTTTGACTTTAACTATATTGTAACATTTTAACAAGGGCTTGCACAAGTGTATACATACTCAGCATGTGCGAGTTTGACTGCCATTTTGTAGTAAGCTGTTGAGATGTAAGCATGTATGTAGATATGCAAAGTTTGTCTGTCAGTCAGTTTGTTTTTCATTTATATTTTATGATGCTGCTTTCCATCCTGATTTGTTTCTGTGTAATAAAGCATCTAAATGAACTATCCTGCCTACATGTCATCTGTATTTAGAGGGACGAGTGACAATTATTATTATTATTATTATTATTATTATTATTATTATTATTATTACTATTGTTATTATTATTGAAAGAAAAGCTTCCCCTATTGTTCACTGTAATGTCCTCCACCAGCCAGTCCCAACTACAGTGGATCTGAGGAATATCCAGTCCCACAATGTGACCAATATGCTACTGGCATGGAGTACCTATTCTTCCAGTTTCATTTGAGTTATAAATCACAAATGCATGTTTTTCTCATAATTAAAAAAGAAAATTCCCACCCACTGCAGTATCTATCCACAACTTAAATCCAAGTCCCTGTAAAATGACACTAGATGGTACCAAATTATCTAGAGTCATTAGCAACATCGGTGACGGCTATTTCCTCAGGTTATGTTCTTGAGAAGAAAAAAAGAAAAGTATGTTTTGCGTATCTTCACATATCCTAAAATAAAATGGTCTATCTTTGTATCCTTCACCCCTCCCAAGTTTCTTATTACAATATTAGCACGGGTCTATATTATAACGTCGAAGATGCAAAACTTCGAATGTTATAATATTGAACCCACTACATCAAAGGATGAAAATAGCGAAGCCCCGGAACATTGAAATCTTACCTAGGGCAAGATTTCGGTGGGCCATTCTATGGCTTTGCTATTTCCTCCACTGTGGTGCAAGAGTTACGGACCTTAGGGCTATGGTGTGGGTTAAGGTAAGTGGATAGTTAGTAATGTATGTATGGTGTAGTGTAGGATTGTGTTTTGTTAACTGTATGTGTGTGTATTAATTAGTTTGTTTGTGTATAGTTTCGTAGGGTATATGTGTGATAGTTACGGACCTTAGGGTTAGGGTGCGGGTTAAGGTAAGTGGATAGTTAGTAATGCATGTACGGTTTAGTGTAGGGTTGGGTTTTGTTAACTGTATCTGTATGGTTTATTTGTTTTGGTGTGCTTGTGTTGTGCATATGTTTCTCGGAACAGCAAATTTTTTCCCTGGGAAAAATTTGCTATTCTCAGCGTTTGATGTTATCATAATTCGAAATTCCAAGTTCGAACTTATGGTGTTTGATATTTTGGAATTTTTAATATATGATATAGACCCTATTAGCACCATTATTTACTATGGAAAGCATCAGCCAAATGTACACCTGTAAGTCAGCTGCAGCAATGTCCTTGTTATTGAGTGAAATTATGCCACAGCACCACATACTACCATTAGGGATGAGTATAGCTCTCAGACAGATGTCATGTTCCTCATCACCAGATCTGTTTTACATCATTTATTCATTTTCTAATACCCACAGTATCTTATTTACGGTTCCATGGAAGCTGAAGCCTTTCCTGGCAATCAAGCTGTGTAAAGCAATTAGTTCTAGACATGAAGCATGTACATCAGAATACTGCAAAAGTACTACTTGTTGTGCGATTAAGTACACAGCTTTCAGACAGTGCTGTGTCTCTTATAACTGACACTAACCAAGGTCAGAATATGTCCAGATCACTATATGTCATAGGTAAGAATGGTTTCAAACCACAAAAATGTTACTTTAGGAAAAAAAGAGCTGTCAAATAAATGCTTTGGCTAGCTCTGTGACACAGAAGCACAAAACAATGACAGTGGCCCAGATGACACTGCATTGAATATCAACGTGATCTCTAAGGGAATTGGCTGGAGAGTACAGGGATAAGTGGCCTGTGCCAAGCTGCCCAACTTGGCATGATTGAGACACTTGTCTGCTGCATGCTTGACACTTACCTTAATATAACAGGTCAAGGATGAATACCCATCATGGATTAGGAACAGTGTATCTGGGGAACTTGTGCAGGAGCACATATGGGTCAGTGGCCTTCTTTTGAGACTGCAACTCATCCAAGTAGCCACATGGTTTATAGGATTTAGGGTCAGCAGAACACCTTAATAGCTACTTGAATGATGGTTTCTCTCCTGGAAGAATAACAGGATTATGACAGGGAAGCTAATGGTTAGCAGACAAAGAGGAGAAAAAGATTAATAAAAAAGACCTTCCCATTGGTAAAAAAACAAAATGCACTGCAAAGTTCACAGTGGCAGAGAACAGTAGGTTGTCATGAAGTAGTAATATAAGTCAGTAAGATGTTGTACCTGTCAACAATGGTGTTGCTGTTAAGTTAAAATCATGCAGATATCTACATACTACTATCCTGGATTATCAGAGCTGTTAGTGAAATGCATTACCTCTTCAGCTATGGCATTACCATGAGTCAGAATGGTGCCAGAGCGTGATGCGATGCCATTATGAAGTAGTGGGTCTGTGAGACTGATGATCTCTTCTGTGGCCACACTGTAAGTGCTTATGGCACCAGAATACTACCATGCTTCCACTGATCAGTAACACAGCTCTCAGAAAGAAACCCTGCCCCTGTTTAATGGTTCTGCTGTAGTTTCAAATGGTGCCAAAATACTGCATACAACCACCATTAAGTAATACAGATGTCAGAAAGCTACCCTGTCCCTGATTAGTTACACTGCTGTACTGTAGAATGGTTGTACTGTAGAATGGTGTCAAAGTTTCATCATTTTGGAACAAACTCACCACAACAGCAGTCCATATCACAGTCATGTAACGTTTCCATGTGCCTTTGCTAGCAGACAATCACTCTGAAAAGTGACTGCATGCTCCACCCCAACACAGACACATGTACACAAACTTTGCATGAAAAGTCATTTAAAAGGTCATAAACAATGATTGATCTGAAAAGAAGAGGCCCAGCCTCTGAAAGAAGTAGTTCTTTCCCCAGCTGCCAGGATCCCTCTCCATTCTTACTATGTACCATGTAGGACACACATCACAGTACTTTGCCAGTTTTCAACATGTCAAAAAAAAGACAGACTGTCTACTTGGATTTTTGGATTTTTCTGCAGTTTGTGTTAAGTACTCATTAGCTCTGCTATTTCTTTTCTCTCTTCATCTCTCTTCTAGTCAGTCATGAGAAATTACTTCCTGTACCTTTTTTCCTGACAGAAAGTATTTTATACTTTCTGTGCCACTAATTCTAAACCCATAGCCTCACAAAATCAAAGTCTTTATTTAGAAAGTGCTCTTGTGGTTAGTCTATCTCACCCACCGACAGGCACACTTATCTATTCAGGCTAGGGGAGGCTTGTAACACTTTTAGGTATTCTGTTTGTATAACTTCACCAAAATACATTGCAGGCATGTAGAATAAAAATTAGGACATATCTACTTTCTAAGGCATGTTCTGCTTCTTAGTCTAATAATGAATTAGGTAAGCCATCTAGTTCTTCTCAAAAACCTACCAAAATGTTTCTTCAGTGTTCTTCAGCTTCCAGTCTTACGACAGTCAAAAAGTAAATATCTGTGGTATCTATAATGGTCTCTGTTTCCTCTCATCCCCCCAACCAGTACAATGAACTCCTCCTTGCTAAAACTGGTAAAGATACTGTGTCATATTCTTCAGAATCAGATGAGATTTCTTCAGTACTGATAGCTCATATTACTGTTTCTGTGGATTCCATGTCAGACAGGCCAGTCAGATAAGACCTCTGCTTGTCATTTCTCTTTGTGATTCATTAGGACAAACTGACTGAATCCATGCTCATACCTTAAACCACAGACCTGTAGCTCCCTCCCTCCCATCCTGCCACCTCTGTTCTAGCGTGTGAGACTTTTCCTCAGTGTTAGTGTCATTGGCACACATGAGCCTATTACTGACACTGTTATTTTTCCATCTAGCACCATCCATTAGAATGCTAATATCCATGCTTGTATCAATGATAGAGTAAGAATACATGATGCTCAGAATACCCCTGTAGGCAGCATTAATTCTCACATCAGTACATGTTGCTTAACCTTCTTTTTATCTGCCACCAGTTTCACTAGTGCCAGTGATGTTGCAAGTTCCCATTTGGTCTAATTTAGCTCTTCTGTCATAAGGTCCTGTGGCTTTGGTGTTGTAAGTATTAATCACAGGATATTCAGCCCATATCAGTGGATCTCACAGTATATGATGTCCCCAACAGAGGCTTCTATAGTGTCAGTGCTATAAACATCAGCATTTATATTGGCATCTGTAGCTCTTACACATGAATTGTTTAAGCCTTTGAGAGAGCTTCCTTAATAGCAGCTTTATCAATGGCAGGACCAAGGCTGCTCAGGTCTCCTGCAGTTCTTCCCATTAAGGCATTCTACCAAAAGGCCACTTTACTCTTCTGAATCAGAACCCCCCATTAAGGAGATCTAGAAAGTTTCTTCAAGACCAAGTACACTGAGTCCAGATGACCTGGATAAGTAAGATGGAGAGGCCAGTTCTCCTGACTCCCAGTCCAAAGTCCAGAAATATGGACAATACCTACAGGTGATGCAATAAAAGGGAGGTTAGCCATCATTCTCTGTTCCCAAAGAAGACTGTAGAAGGCCTGTAGGTTCACCCTATGGTCCACTTCTGCGAGTATCATTTTTGGTGGATGTCCTGAAGGATGCTAACAAGGTTGGTTGGGAGAACTCATAACCAGTAGATTGTGTCTTACACCCCCCCCCCCCTAGGAATGTAGTTTCTCAGCAGTCCCAGCAGAGATTTTTAAACCATATGCTATTGTCTAAATATCAACCCAAATAAAGAGTGCAGCCTCTCACAGCATAGCTGTCCATCATCTAGATAAGTAGTCCTGGGTAGAGGACTTCAGTGGACTGTCTAATAAAATTTTGGCCTGGTGTCCTTTCCAATCAGAATTTTCAAGATTTGTTATTCCCATCTGCTGTGATGCTTGGATCCCAGTCATGTACGCATTAAAATTCTATGTTTGCAAATGCTGAACTATGTTATGCATGTGATGTATTTCCACAGAAATTTTGCTGATGCCAAATGATTCACTGAAAAATAAGTTAAAGATTCAGGCTTCAGACTCTTGTCACCTTGTGGCCTGTGTTTTGTACAGTGTTGCACAGCAAGCTGCTGGGCTCTGGGATCCAGCATTGCCTTATGTTGGGCTGTCTATACCTTGCAAATTTCACTGAAGATATAAAGGCAACATTTCTTGACACCCTGTTCTCCAGTTTGTACCTCTCAGCAGACCAGATTTCTGCAGAATGCCCAGATTTTTGCCTCATATGTTGGGTTTGTTCCTCAAAGAATGTATGGTTTTCTGGCAAATCACTGACGATTGAAATCACTAAATAATGTCATACATTTACATTTAAGACTTAATATCCTTCAGAAAATACATGCTACACAAATCCTGTCTTCCTAACAGCGTTCCAAGTTTTTAAGAACAATATTTAATATCTGTCCCTATTTTGGGTCCTTTGCCCCCCCCCCCCCCCCAATTATCTTAGGCTTTGTCCAGATTTCTTGTAGTAAGATGTTGAGATGGATGCTCCAGTTCTTTCCTACTTAAAAAAGAAGTTCAGTGGTACCTAGAGAATATGGAAGACAGTGCAAATATCACCATCTGCAGCATGAGATGAGTAGAACACAAAGAAACCAGTACCACATATTGTTCAGGCATGACACACAACAATGGTAACAAAAAGTGAATGCTGACAAGATAATATCATCATTCTAGTTTTTTCCAGTGGTGTCATGGGCCTAAAGTTTAATGCTGTCAGCATTTACCAGAAGGATGCAGTCATCTCACAGGTAAACAATAGCAGTCCTGAGATGTTGCTGATCTGACCCACTCTGGTGTCAGACAAGGCCACTTTTCCATCACTGAAGAGCTTAAGGACAAGTAAGTAAGAGAAGTCATATCCAGAAGATGCTCCGTCATTTTTCTTTTTGTTTTTTACCTTTCCCCAGCTGCCATTGTTACCTTTGCCAGACATCGTACCCCATCAGAAACAATTGACAAGGATGAAAACGTTAAGCCTTTTGCAAAGAAAAAAAGCCATCCAAGCAGTCCTACCAGAACAGAAAGACTAAGAATATTATTCTAGATTATTTTTAGTGTCAGAGAAGACAAAAGACTGCAGGCTAATACTGGATTTTGGTGGCCTAAGCACTTATCTGGTTTCATAACAAGTAATTTGTATGGTCTTGGTGTAGTTTACTCATTTGTATCGATTTTAGAATCTAATCTTCATAGGTTGTTCTCTAAATGCATCCTTTTGTGGGACCTTCATACCCTCAGACAAGTGCCTTTCTCTGTAGTAGGTAGTAACATCCTTTTACTCATCTCAGTTATTTTTTGTTACAACAGAGACTTGTCTCAGAGCCTTAGACTTTACTCTAGTTTCAGTTTTCATGGTTCCTCATGACAAGGCACTTTGGTGGATTGTTCAGGTCTAATGCACCCCACAATTTGCCCTGGTGCCCTTTCCAGTCAACATTTCCAGTATTTGTTATTCCTATCTGCTGTTATATTTGGATTCCACTCATCTACATACTGGAACTCTATTACACTTCTTGATTTCTCAGACATCAGTGACCATGAATGCATCTGTAGTGGGGTGAGCAGCAGTAAAACAGTCAGTCAGGTATTTCATAGTGCCTGACCACCTCAGGTGTGTCAGCTTCATTTAAAGTCTTAGAGATGAGAAGCCTACTTTTGACATTGTTGGCCCTTCAAGATTCCCTGTCTGTGGGAGTCATAACAGTTCAGTGAGATAGCATGGATGTTATCTGTACTATCAACAAACAGGGAGATACCATACACCTAACTACAATTTCAAGAAGTCATGAAAGTCTGACAGTAGGCCCATCCATTCCTACTGCTTTTTTATAGTCACACATATTCCCAGAGAGGTAATTTCTCTAGCAGAGCTACAGTTTCTACTTTGTATGTGATGCTTTGTGTATGGTACTTGATTTCTCAGAAACCAACAGAATTTTATTTTGTTTGTTTCTTGGACAAGCCAGTGTGTGAGTTTTTCTGTTCTGCAGACACCAAGTATCTCAATTTCTTTTCCTTGTTTGTCTTCTCCTGGGGGTGGAGTGCTAGCCCGGGGATGGTGTAGTCTACTAATGATATGGCCTTCACCAAGAAAGATGGATTTCTCAAGGCCAAACTCTTTCTCATAGCCTTGTTCTGACTCAGGCAAACCTGGGGCTCCCTTGCAGGGTCCATTTCTAATGGAGCAGCTCCTTATTCTGCACCCTTCCAGGATGCCACTTTATCAACCATCAGACAAATGCAAGTTAGATCTCTATTTCCTAAAGCTGACAGGATGGTGTCTTCAAATCAATTAATACACAACAATCCTGCCTTCCTGAAAGAGTGATTAGTATCATTTTCAGTCAGAAAATACATGTTGACACATTTTATCTAGTCATCCTGCATTGATTCCTTTTCAGACATTAGGCCAAAGTCTGAAATATTTGACTCCCTGTTTAAAGTTCATTTAGCTGCTCTTTCTAATCTTTATTTAGAAAAATAATCTTCTTTTCTTGCCTCGGTTAATGTCTGTAAAGCTTTTTTATATGGTACCTTTCACTTTAGGTCTTCCATTCAAGGTCTTCTCCCTCCTAGTGACAATTATTTTGTGCTGAAAAAGCTTAGGGGTGAATTCAGTAAAATTACCACAAGGTATTCACAAGATATACACCTCAGAGTAACCATTTCTGATTCAGAGATGGCCCTACCACAATGCTGCAATGCAAAGATATGCAACACCACGGTGGGCTTTCTCTGCAGCCATGCTACATACTGATGAGGCAGTCTGAGGGAGAGGCATGCTAATTAGCCATGTGCTCTCCCCTCATTAGTATGTTCACCCCTGACTGTAGTGATGAATAAGGCCAAAAGGCCATTTCCATCCATCGCAATAGAAGTCAGCACTAGGGAGTTCATTGGTCAAGTAGTGTTAGAGGGTGAATGCATTTGTGTATATGACGGGCTGTATGTGTGAGTGTACATCTGCATTTGAGGTAGTAGCAGGGGTTTAATGAGATGGTAGGATACTTAGGGGTGTGTTTGTGTGTACAAAGTACAGGTGAATGGATGTGAGTGTGATCCAGTGGGGAGGGAGGGGGCCTGTGTGTGAGTGTGTGTGTGTGTGTGTGTGTGTGTGTGTGTGTGTGTGTGTGTGTGTGTGTGTGTGTGTGTGTGTGTGTGTGTGTGTGTGTGTGTGTGTGTGTGTATGTAATGACTGTGTGCATATGTAGGTGGGTGGGTGGATTGAGCTGGCTGCCATATGGCCAAATACACCTCTAAACTAATGATGAAAGCCTACAGATTGGATCTTTGAGACCACCTGCCACCAGAAAATATATTAACTAAGTGGGCTGGGGGAACACTAGCTGCCAGGGAATACAGTAACTGCATGGTTTGGGAGGAAAACACTAGTCACTAGGACATACAATAGCTATGGAGGTTGGGAGGAAACATTAGACACCAGGAAATACATTAACAACATGGGTCAAAAGGAAACACTAGCCACCAAGGATAATCTCTCATGTGGTAATGGCACTTACACATGATGGGGATGTGGGTAAAAAATAGACATCACGGATACTTTATATCGTGTGTCTTTATGTCAAAGTTTCTATGGAATTAAACTTGAACCAATCTGTCATCCTAACAATTTTTATTCAGTACTCTAGCATATACAAATAGCTTCTCCATTGCAAGCATGTCCACCAACATGGATGCATCATGTTTCTGATTTCTTTTTCTGTCATGCAACTATTGATGGCATTTGTACAGCTGCAACTTGCAATTTACATGGACAGAACTAAGTCTTTCTACAAAGATAACCTGTTTCTCTAATTTTCTAAGTCTAAATGTAGTGAAAAAAAACTAAACTTCCCTTGCTAGGTAGTTAGCTAGCTGCATTGAACTTTGACAAGTTAAATATGGAAAGCCCTTGCTTGCAAATACAAGGGCTCATTCTGCTAGAGTTATAGATGTTTTGAACTTCTTTTTCTGTATTGCAACTTGCAACTTGATCTTCCCTCAACACTTTTGTGACTTACTACAAGCTGGACAGTCTTACCAGATTCAGGTATTTTAGGGCTACTGTCATCCATGGTATGTTTTTATAATAGTGGTCACCCCAAAAACATTACTCAGAGCCTCTGTCCTGCTGGTTTCAGATGATGGGCCTCTTCATATCAGATAAAAAAATGTTATGTACTTAGCATAATGATACATCTATCTGTAAGAAGGGCCATCTATTTTATCATACCTTTCCTCTGCTCCCACCTTTGATGTGTCTGGTCTTGAGTTGTTGTCCTCAGTCCTCTGTCTGTTATGTTCTTCCCTGAGCGAAACACTGTAACAGGAAGAATTAGGAAATGTGGCTTGTCTGGTAATTTACAGGATGGGGAGAGTTCCTGGCAGCTTGAGAAGGTTTGTTCTCCCAAGCAGTCTTAACACCTGTGATGTGAGTACCACTGGTTACAGAAGATGGAGCTTCTTACAGATCTGTCTTATAAGATACATACCTGCCTTTTGTTTTCGAGTTCTACTTTTTTTCAGTCCCTCATGTTCCATCAGTTTGCTGCCCTCATATTTTTAACTAGATCCACTGTGACAACTTGCTTCGCAATCTAATGAAGCAAAACTCTTCAGTCCTAAAGAATTAAATACTACTTCCATGAACCTGCAACCAGCACAAATAAAACATCATGTTATTTTACAGGGGAGCAAACTTCCCTGCATTCTCATGTTGGGAACTTTAGCTGGCTCCCTATTGAAATGCTACCACTTGAAATGTAGAGTGCTGACAAGCTAAAAAACAAACAAACAAAAAAAGACCAGCAAAGGAGAAGAGCGAATCTTGAAAATCTCTCTTATCCTTAAAACTTCTTTTTGTGGGAGGGGGCAGGCACCAGTGAACAACCTTCTTGAACAGCCTCCAGACTTATATATAATAATTCCGAGACTGTCATACCTCAGAGAAAAGGGAATATTCCAAGAAATGGCACCTCAGACTTAGTATGTGTAAGTGTGTTCTTTAGGCCATTCAGTCTCCACATTTCGGGACTCGCTGTAGCGGGTCCCAACATTTCAAATGGCTGCCACTTCTGCCTTCATTCTCTCCTTACTTATATATGCTAAGTACATAGTTGTTTAACCGTGGGAGAAATCAGAAGCACCTACAGTGTAGCTGTACAAATTGTGATTTCAGAGAGTTAGATGCACAGCTGGGCAAAGGCAACACTGGGTAAAACTGGAGCAGGGAGATAATGGCAGACTGATTAGACACTAACCATCGTAATGTATTTGAATGCTTTTCATTTGTTATAAATATAAACTATTGAAGTCAGCTACATGCAGTAGGTGCCCACCTCTCTGACAGATCTCAAGCCACATCTCACTGCAGGAATAATTTTTATTCTGTCAAAAATATTATAATTACATTTTATTTTGGAATTGTTTACTTTTAGGCACATTATGAGTATGGATATAAATAAAAAGAGAGCTGTATGAAACAAAATTCCACAGAAGCTTTTATAGTAAAGTACCTTTCATAGGCTATAGGTTAATTTGCATATTTTCATGACTATCAGTAGCAGATATTTCCCAGAGTTGTGCTGATTTGTGCAATTTTTGTGTGTGCTACAGAAACATGACTGTGATCATCGGCTTAACCAAAAGTTTTCCTATGGACATACAGCTGGAAAACAAAGGAGAAGATGCATACATAACAACCATGATTTTCACTTATCCACAATTTATGATATTCAATCAGGTGTCAAAAACAGAGGTAAGAAGCTCAAAAAAAATTTTGGTGACATAACTATGAATGAAATACTTTGTTTTAATCTATACAAACACTCATGCAGACACACACACTTGAGTTTATGAGCCTAGATCAAAATGCAAATGTATCATAACACAGCTGATCGATGCTAACATTTAAAAAAAAAATGTCACTGAAAATGCAAAACATTGAAAGCACAAAAGATCACAAAAAGAAAGTAGTTTCTTTTTTATAAACTGTGAACCAAAATCTTCTCACCTAATTTTCTGAATAGTGGTAGTCTTATGGAAAGGGATTTTTCTAGCATAATGCTGGACATGGGGACCATCCTAGGTGGGTCTGCAATGGGTTTATCTTTTATATTCCAATTTAACTGTGAAGCATCCATGTGGAAAAGAAATATAGTTTATACCATCATATATTTTTTACATTAAATATGACACTATGACAATGCCTTGCCTCTGATACTGCAATTCAGCCCAATTACTGACTGTGCACACTGTTTACAAATTATATATCACTATATATATATATATATATATATATATATATATATATATATATAGATAGATAGATATATACATATAGATATAGATATAAATATAGAAACAGATATGTATGGCAATTTTCAGAGTACTCCAACTGGATAGTGAAGCTGTCCAATCACAAGGGACAATCGGAAGGTATGTGCGATCCATAAAAGAAGGCCTTGTTATAGATACAGTAATAACTTATCTGTTATATATATCATTATTCACCTTCCTTTGTTGGTTTATGATTGATAGAATCCCAACCAGTATAACAGTTGGGGTGGATGAGGGTGGAAGGAGCTAAAGAAAAGCCAAGAGGAAAGCTCAGAAAAATAATTTGCTGAAGTACTGAAAGATGCTTCATTCCTGGAGATATTATTTATGTGGTAATGCTTGGTGAAGGTATGAACCAATGGCCAAATGGCCAACACAAGAGGTCTACAATGGAGAAATTCTTGATGCAGGAATCAGCCACATGCTTACCAGAGTTGGCATTGACAACAGCATATTCCAATGGGTGTAAAGCATCTAATGGCAAATTATCAATGTATTTGGACAGGGTTTCTTTCACAATTGCCAGACTTACAGCTGTAACTAGGTTAGGGTGAGTGGCTGCACTGGGCATGAGCTGTTAGGAGGCACAATTAGCAATTGCCAGTGGAGTACAAATGCAGCACTGGCATTCATAAAATAAGCTGTGGGTGATATCACACCTTCTTTAATGAATTTTGAAATTGCATTCATACAGTTCAGTGTGTTAGTAACTGTAATAAGCAGCTTGCTGTAATGGTAGCAAGAAGCTTGCTACTGTTACAGTTCAGAGTCAAATACGTTTGTTCTTCAACTTTGAGAAGACCTTTTTTTTTTGGTCCTTAACTTTGGGTTGAGGGGTTTGATAGTCTGTGGACTTCCCAGTGTACCAGATAACCTAGGTATGGCTCTGGCCTCCTCTTACCTTCACTTGCTGGGGCATAGTAGACAAACTGCTGATTTGACAAGACATGGTCCATGTTTAGTAACATATATTACTACATCCAGTGGGTGCCTGGAAATTCCTCAGAGAATTATTTGCTGTAACTCTCCAATGATGCTGCTTGCACCTAATGCTTCATTTCTTTATTGATGCATGCTCATTTCAAATGCAAAGTTATTTCCAAAGAGTGTTAAGAGCATTATTTGGTGTTTTCTCCGAAATATTTCACTCATTGGCAACCTCTTTCATTCTTTTTACATTTTCCTTTCTTTTTGGTGCACCCTTTTTGCCAGTTTTTGCATTCTGTAAACATCAGTATACAGACCCATTGGTCTGGCCACAGTACAACTTCATAATATGTTAATCTTTATAGAGTGTGCTTATGGGTATCCCACTGAAGCCAGTAAGAGCCAGTGTAGGTGTTTTGTTTATCTCAGTGAACAGCATAACACTTTAGCATGCCTTATGTATATTGCATTTAACAAGGTTTATAGATTCATAGACTCATAGATTGCTACTAGACTAATGACCCAGTGTACTTTCCTAAGCCTAGCCAAGTTTTAACAAAAGAATAATGACATCCAACAAGCTACCTCTGTCCATAAGGGACATGGGTACCAGGCCCACTGTAAATTTCCTATTCCCTATACACTGTTCTAAGTTGTGGTTAAATTGGGCAATAGACAAACTCAGCTTCACATGGATGGGAAGCTTGTTCCATAAGAGAGACAGTCTCTAGTCTCTGGGACACATATCTTTCTCTCCAAAATGTTTTGTTTAAGTGACAGACAAAACTCAGGTGCCTAGACCTTGTATTTCTGATACTGTTTGACTTATGAATATGCAGGAGATTTGTATGTGTAGAGTTGTTGGATGCCCTGTAAGCCAGGCATGGATCACCCCTTAGCAATGTATAGGAGACTAAGTAGAGGGATGAGACTTTAAGGTGCTCTTTTTAAGGCAGGTTTGTTATGTTTTGTATTCTTTTTCTAAGGCACCTATGAGATCACTCTAGTTGCTACATATGCCTGGTCAGATACATACCAAAGGAAGCATTGTACTCTATAATTGGTCTGATAAGGACAGAGTACAGTTGGATAATGACCTCTTTGTACCTAGATGACATGCCCTTACTTATAAGTTGTGAAACATAAAAGGATTTTCTCACCACCATGGCCACATGGTAGCCGAAGGTAAGGCTACTGTCTATGTGCATATCCATATCCCTGAGCACTGGGTTGACTCTTAGGGGTTTATTATCAACATGGTAATTAGTTGGGATGGTTGACTTCCCAAAGAGTACAATTATCCATTTCCTTACATTGAGTTTAAGACTATGGCTTTAGCACCATTTGTTAGTCAGAGACAGGCCTTCTTGAAGAATGTTAGTGTCTGCAGGGGAGTTGATAACCCCTTGCTTGAAATCATCTGCAAACTTAGCCCAAAACCTTTAGCATTTGCTTCCACTTCAGAGAAATAGGTGCCAAAAAAGAGCAGGCCCAATACCAAGCCCTGGAAGAAATTCACAAGTGACTGGCCTCTTGGTGGAGGTGGTCTCACTAATTTTGACCTCCTGGGTCCTATTAATAAGCCAGTTGGCTATCCAGTGGGTGATGAAATGGTTTATACCTGATTTAGTGAGCTTGTCTATAATGCCTAAGTGGGGTATTGTATTAAAAGCCTCGGCCAGGTTGAGGTAAGCTGTGTACACAGTCTTGCCCTCGTCCATTGCTTTGGTGACCCTGTTAAAAAGTCCACCAGATTTAATAGGCATAACCTTCCTTTAACAAAGCCAAACTGTAACGGATTCAGAGTTTGCATGTTAGCTATGTCCTCTTTTATCATGTCCACGATGATTCTTTCCGTAGCCTTACATATGAGGCTGGTGAGACTTATGGGCCTTTAGTTACTAGGATCGGTGTTTGGACCTCCTTTGTGCAGGGATATGACTGTAGCCATCTTCCATTCCTTAGACACAAAACCTGACTGTATGCACCACCTGAAAAGTGATTCAAGTGGACCAGAGAGGTCATGTTTCATGCTATTTGGTAAGTATCTCCGGATGTTATCAGGGCCCATCAATGCAATGCTTTTGGCCGGGGCCTGGGAAAGTGCATTGATGACCTGTTCCCTAGTGATGGTTTGGGGGACTGTCATATGCAGTATTTCCTTTGGACTGTTGGGGGGAGTGGGTAGAAATTTGGGCTGTCAGCCAAAAGGTTGGCAATGGTCTCTGGTTCAGTGTGGGTGATGCCATTTACAATAAGTTCCACACATTGTTGCACAGTTTCTATGAAGTTACAGACACAGCTGTGCTTTGTGGTTTTCCTTTGCCAGAGAAGCTAATTTTTCTTTTCAAATTTAACCTTTGAAGTATTAATTAACCCTTTTAGTTGCCTGTTTGGATTGGTCAGGGGGCTTTTAGTATGTTGGGCTTTGTTTTTCCTATGCTTGGCCAAGATTATTTTTCTTTTGTTGTATAACCGATTGATATTGTGATTCCACTGAGGTGGCTTGTCTTTTGAGTTTGTCTTATTCTTAATACATGTAGGCACAACTCGCTCTATACAGCTATCAATATGGCTATATAGGGTTTTGTAAATAGTACAGCATACGCTATGGTGTTTACTGGGTTTGGGGGTGCTTGAAATTTAGCCAAGATGTCACTAAGTAGAGAGAAGTTAGTCTTGGATTAGTTCCTAAAGGTTTTTGGTTTCATTGGGTCTCTACATGTTAATTTTTATTTCACGCAATCCTGCCTTATGGTCAGATCTGACACCCAAGGACATTGCATTGGGTGAGGAACATCGCTCCCCCATGTACAAGGTCAAGGATGTTTGTACCCCTGAAAAGAGAATGGACCAACTGTTCCAGGATGTTGGTATTAACGAAGTTTAGGAATCACTGGGCTTATGAATTACAAGTGGTATAGGATTCCCAATCTATTGAGAGGCAGTTGATATCCTCCATGAAGATCATATTGGAATTTCTTAAGACTTCTAGCATTGAGTGTTGAGCAATACCATCTTCAGATATTCCATCATAGGTTAAGTCAGAAGGTTTATCAGTGTGGCATAGCCTAAGAAAGGCACTATGGGGTGGAAAATGTCTTTGCCAATATTCAAAAGCCTAGGGAGGGTAAGTGCAGACCATCCCTGGCAAAGCAGCATGGTGAGTCAATCATGTCCTCCCAAGCAGTCAAATATTGTACCCCCTTGGAATGACACCAGAAGCAAAACCAATTGTTAAAATCAATCATTTTCTGTTGGTAATGTGGCATCATCCTGGGAGAAGGTAGTGTGCTGCTCACTGCTAAGCTCATATCTGCTTGAGATACAATCAGCCAGCTTGATCATGTCTCACTTCATATAGTCAAGGGAGGCACATCTTAGGTCATTAACACCCACATGAATTATAACATAGTCATACTAGTACCTGTAGATCATTGACCTGAATGCCTGTGTGACTTGATGGATCCTAGCCCCAGAAATAGAGCTAACAATTATTCTCTCATTACTCAGTCTGGTGAGGGGAACATTGGTGTGCCTCACTATAGAATCACCAATGGCCAGGAAATGTTACTTTGCATTGGTTTGCCTTAAGGGCTTAGTATTAGAGGCACTGGATACAGTGTTACTATGTGTAGCTGTGGGTGGTGTGTTAATAGAGTGTTTACATTATGGCTGAGGACCCTTTTCTTGATTTTGCCATGCAGGAGGTCTTAGTGTTTTAAGAAGGTTACCTGTAAGTGCCTCAGCACAACTGGTTTTATGTGTACAGTCTTTACCCTGTGCAGTAGGTATGGAGCAGGTGTCACTGACAACCTCTGTAGGATTAATTTTGGTTGTGTGAGAGAGCCTTGCCTCCAGCATTAGTGTATCTATACCTCTCACATACTTAATCTATTTTGTAAAGAATAAGTGGGTTGTCAGTGTACATGAGGCAGTTGCTACAATGCCTCAGAATATCTATCTCAACCAGATTGGCCACAGAGAGAGTCAGGAAGTGCATATATATGGCTGCTGATCTAGTACAGCGGAGTGAAGGGAATTTAAATAGTTACTATGTCAATCACACAAGGACCTGATGAGCAACACTCAGCTATGCACAAACTAAATGCTGTAGTAGTTAAAAAAAATCTCTCTAGACAGTTAGGGTATTTAAGGGCAACTTGCACTGCGAGAGATAGGCGTCTACACAGATTACAAGTAGAAATTACACTGTGAGATAATGGCATCTGTACAGATCACTGCTAGGCACTGCAGCATGAAGAGCAGCAGGTCTAACTAAAGACTGTAAAAATGTCAAAAAATGCACATATTCCTCACAGAAACAATCAATGCAGCTGTGGCAAAAACAATGAAGAAAACAAGTATGCAAACAAGGGATATGGTAATGTAAGTCTTAGCTTGCTCGTAGGTTATGAGCCAAGCATTGTGTAACTGTGATACTTAAATAGCAGAGAAGATTTGATTACAAAAAACACAAGCAAGGCCCTGTGGCCAGTCAAAAACAGCACACTGTTCTTTCTGTCACACAGTCCCAGGCCAGAAATAAATCAGGGCCCTTGTATTCTCTCTAAAGTGGAACCAAGGCAGTTCTAACTAAAGGCTATAAAAAGGTAAAACAGTGCTGATATTAAACACAGAAACACTCAAGTAATTCAGCAAAAAACAAGTGCTGAAACAGTGGATACAGTAATGTAAATCTTAGCTTTTGTAGAGCTTAGCAGAAACCAGCAATACTCTTCTTCTTGAGTAGTGTGGTCGTCAAACGTCATCAAACAACTTAGGCACAGAGATTCAAATTTTAAACAAGCAAGCCCTCTAATCAAACAGATAAAAGCACAATAAGACTTACACCAGCAATTCCCAGCCCATAAGGGTATAGACTATCCTCTTCTGCCACAGGAGTGTAGACTACAAACCTTCCAAATGTAAAATAACTATTTTGGAGTCCAAGTGCTTAAACCAGAATAAAGACACTTAAAATAACAGGCACGATAAGCTTTCGCCAACAGTTTCCAACTCAGTAGGGTGAAGGCTACCTCTTTGTCCCACAAGAGTGTAGACCACAAATCTTCTTAATGTAAAATAACTGCTTTGGAGCCCATGTGCTTAAATCTGAACTAGGAGGCTTTGAATAATAATTACTATGTAATCAGGCTGCTAATAAATGCAGCAGATTAAATGCAACTGAACTCTTTAAGAACATGCAGCAAAAAGCTAAATAAAGTAAGAATAAGCACAAATATAGTAAAAGCAGCGGAATAAAGTGCATTTTTAGTAAGTGGGAAGGTAGGAAACAGAAGATAATTCAAGTTTAAGAGACTAAGACCCAGTGCTCAGTAAAATACGCTGATGAGATGAGACTGGGTCCAAAGTCAGATTTATAGTAGGGGCAGGCATCTCAAAAGCAACCAAGTTTAAAGGCACAATAGAAATAGTGGTGGGAAAAATCAAATGCAGACAGTGATCAGCAATAGTCAGAAAACAGCAAGTCACACAGCAGTACAGCTAAATAAAAATGCCACTAAATACTTATAGTTAAGGAAGAATGATATTTCTCAGCTCCTCCCGCTAATTAGCAGAGTTTTATTCCCTCTCTGCAAAAGAAGTCCTTTCTAACTGACCCTAACCAAGACCTCTTAAAACTCCAAAATAATGAAAAGCTACAACAAAATGAAATGCAATGTAAGAGTAAAGATAAACTTGGAAGTAACCAAACCTTAAGTGTATAACTTCAAAATCAAACGCAGAGATCAACAATAGTCACGGAGAGAATAGCAAGTCACACAGCACTACAGCTAAATAAAAATGGCACTGAATACTTATAATTAAATGAAGAGTGCTGTTTATTAGCTCCTCCCAATAATTAGCTGGATTTTATTCATTGTCTGCAAAATAATTATTTTCTAATTTACCCTAACCAAGACCTCCTAAAACTTCAAAAGAGCAAAAAGCTAAAACAAAACATAATGCAATGTAAGAGCAAAGATAAAAATCGAAGTAACCAAACCTTAAAAGTATAACTCCAATCCAAAATCAAATGCAGACAGAGATCAGCAATAGTCACACAGAGAACAGCAAATCACACAGCACTACTGTTATTTATCATTCAGACACATTCAATATCACCTACTTATGACAGACCATAGCTGCCAGATCACACTGTTTGTTTTTTGATGGCTGTGACACTAAACCAGGTCTTTTATATCATTTCCATTTCCTGCTGGCCAATAAGGCCATCCATATAAGTGATTATGCAAATTTCAGTTTTGTGTCCTCCGTGAAAGCCCCAATACTGAAGACTGCTTTGGGACAGAAAGATCCTGTGAAAATATATAGAGCAGCCTGTCTTCATGGCCCGTAGATTCCCACACTGATTCAAAACAAGAGAGTCTATCCAGCAAGCAAATGCCATGGATTCACAGTAGGTCAGTTAATTGGTTAAACCTTTCCCTTGGCATCAATAAAAGCATTACACTCCAAGAACAGACTTACACCTGACTCAACTGCCCATGGACCAGTTACCCCATGTTTTGCTACAAGTTACTGTCACTGGCCATGTGGGAGGTCAGAGATGAGATGATGGTCTCCATGTCTCCTCATTCAAAAGTATAAAAGAGAAAATGTGCCAGGATGCTATGCCTCTGCCCCTGGAATTTGCTTGGTTTCTCTCCCAAGTGATGATGTATTGGCTGCAACATTACTGTGGGTTGCTCTTAAGCTGTCTGCACTGAGGCCTTTGCATCCAGCATTGATACAACCATTTATTGTCACTGTACAATCATCAAGTTGTGCCAATAAACCTCAACCCAGATGTTCGGCTTTGATTACACAACCACAGGTGCAGACACATTGGCAGTATTCAGCAGTGTTACTCAGGGCTTGTTTACACCACAGGATTTCTTGACTTTGCCAGTAACAATGGCTACAGTATCTTCTATGGCAATGGATGCATGCTTTTTGGCTCCAGACTCATGTGGAACATATGTATAGCAAGCACCAGTGCATTTCACCTTAATATTAACTCAACAAAACCTACAACTCCAGATCCCAAAATAGGCCCAGAATTCTGTGCCAGTCAAACAGACTTTCATGGGAAATCTACCTTCCAAAAGCTTGTTCAGAAATTGTCCCGAAGTCTTCTTTTGCACTAAAAAGGCCATCTTCTTTGTTAGAATCATTCTAAAGGCCTCTAAAATCATTCTGCTACCTTTTTTGGGGCACCATAAATTCTTACCGGGGTTAGCACCCACAGCCCTCCTGGACATGGGCAGTCATCACAGGTTATTGACTAGTACTTCTACAGTATTACATTGGGTTGAAATGGCTAGGCTTAAAATGACCTCTGAGTTGATAGCCTAGTAATCTCTTATGATCCTATGAAAAAGGCCATCCTATTTCTCAGAGTCTGAGCCTTCCCTCAAGAAGTCCCTTAAACATTTTCAAGTGCAGGCATCTCCTTGAGGAGTCTCCCATTTCTAACTTGAACAATGAGGAATGTTCAGCTTTCTGTGGATCATTCCTGAAAACCCAAATCTTGGATTATTTCCCAGTATGATGTAAGCAAATATTGAAAAGCTTTAAGAGCTCCTCATCCCTCTACCTCATGACCACAAAGAAACATGTCAGCAAAGAATTCAAAAGCACTATTAGAAAGTATAAAGTAGAATATGAGCTTAAGATCACTACAGGTACCAATGAAAACTACAAATCTTTAGTTACACCAGAAATTTAAAAAATAATGTCCAACAATATACGGATCTCATCCATAATAATATCACATATTCTAATCCCAAGGAAATAGCAAATACATTAGCAGACAAATTTAATTTTAACATTACCCCACTTTACTCACTTCATTGCCTCCCTTATCCTTGAGAATTCAGCTTCCTCTGAAATCAAAGTGTTAGAATCCCTGTCAAAATCTAAAATTAATGTTTCCATGGGGCCAGACATAATAGCAAGCTGCAATCTCATTAGTGCAAGTATGCACTGTCCAAGCCACTACTTAAACTGTTCAGATTCAACCTATCCACAGAGTTTGTGCCCAGTGCCTGGAAAATAGCCACTGTGACTCTCCTACCCAAGGGTGGCCTCCTCTGTAGACCACGATAATCATTAGCTCATCAGCTTCACCAGCCTTATATGCACATTTCATGGAATGTATCATAGCAAACTCATTTATGCAGACATAACCAGTTCCAATCAGTTTGGTTTTGTGAACAACGGGTCATGTCTCTTGAACCTAGTAAACTTCTTGAAAAGGTTCCAGAGGCTGTGAACATTGAACAGTCTGAGTATACTTCTTATCTTAACCTGACCAAAGCTTTGAATGCTATTGCCTATGCTGGTATTATTGAAAAACTAGGTTGAAGACTGGCTATCCAATAGTTCCCAGGATGTGGAAGTTAATGCTACCCTCACTGAATGGAAAACTGTAAATAGTGGGGTACCACAGCGTTCAGTGAATTTATTTTGCAGATATCCAAGCTAATATCCCAGAAGCAGTGGAAGTTTAAAGGCACATTGGGCCGTGGACAATTTTTAATCCATGGGCCCTCTCACACCATTTTTATAGATGATGCACAAATGCGTGTTTTCTTTTGAATTCACCTTCCTGATTGTTATAAATATGCACTTATCTTCCAGATAAAACAGTGTAAGAAACTTAACTGTGTGAAAGATTTTCAGTACATATATATCTAGTTAATCACTGTATATTAATACAATCAGTCAAAAGTAGCAAACTTAAACTCCTCAAGTTAAAAAAATAATAATAAAAAATATATAATTGTACAGAATTACTAAGTATTCAAAAGTAATCCAAGCAAGGCAGGCAGTCTGTTTCCAGTCGAAAATCCTTTATTAAATACACAGACAAGCAATCCAAGTAAAACAAAAATAAAGTAATAATTTCCTCACAAGCTTTCTAAATATATATATATATATATATATATATATATATATATATATATATATACTTTTTATCAGGCACGGGAGTGGTTTATTGTGCTGTAAAACAAAGTGTTATTGGTACACATGTTAAATTCACATCCCTTCCCCCATTAGTGTGACATTCGAGCTGGTCCTGCCCTACTTAGTAGCTGTCATAATAATATAACCCTTATGTACTTTAAATAAAATTTATAATGATGTGATACTTCTTATCTAACCAGATTATTAAGTCGATTGTTAAGTCTGTGATTTTATCCAAAACAATATACTGCATGGCTGGAAATATATCAACTTTAATACATTTGGCAATCAAAAATATATATATAAATATATACATATAGGAAGCCACGGTGGTGCAGCGGTAGCATTGTCGCCTCACAACAAGAGGTTCTCCGGTTCGATTCTCGGCTGGAGTGCCTTCTGTGTGGAGTCTGCATGTCCTCCCCGTGGTCAAGTGGCATTCAAAAAACATGCGTAAATAGGCATGCCTTCATTGAAGGTTGGGTGCAGAGCTGGCACCTTGACATCGTAAAAATCTACTGCCAATCATTAGCGGACTGGCGACCCCTAACCGGGAAAAGACAAACAAAGAACAACACTTTGCATTTAAAAAATTAAGTGTAAAAATCATATTCTGTTTTCATAACCTATTGTTAACAAAGATTGCTTTCGTCCTTCTAGACTTCTTTAGGTCTGTGTGCAAGAACCCTAAAAACTATCTATAAAAATATATATAATTTTATGATTAGTTAGAGAACCAGAAAAAGAAAAAAATAATAAAAAAAATGTATGATGGAAACAAAATATACACTTAAATTACAACTGATTTAAAATGGTATTTAAAACCAAAAGTTTATAACTCTGTCTGTTGTTACTGACTGACTATAATCATCAGTGATTTACCAGAGTATCAAAAAATGTATAGAGCACAAATACAAGACATAATCAGAATGTTCTGTAAAAAGTACAGTTGAGAGGCATATTATCTTACTGGACCCTGTTTCCTTATGTTGACTACTTACCTTGCAAGTTGCTGACCTCTTAAAATGATTCTTTTGAGATGGGACACAGAATATGAATTTTCTAGACAAAGTAAGTCCTTGTTAAGTTTAATTCTGTTGGCTGCCAGAAAAGCAATTACTAGAAAATGGAAATTAAATGTAAAACAACTGATGTGAAGTTGTTCTATCTTGCCTTTCATTCTTACTGATGGATTCGGAGCTGATCCTCGGCTCCAAATCGGCCTAATGTAAAAGCTCGAGGTCTTCAACCAGCTTGAGGCCTACTCCATATCCCATAATGCACGGGTGCTTCCCTCAGATCTCGTCTGCCGCTGCAACAGATTGGGAGCTATTCACCAGCTCGGGCCAGTGAATTTGACTTTTTCTAGTATTTAGCTTATATATATTATATTAAGGTTTTTGTTATCTTGTTATTGTAAATTAGTGCTACCACTAGTATCGATCTTTCTTCTCTTTTCCTTGTGGCCATTTTTCTATTTATGCCTTGTAAATCTCCCTATTCCTTAGCTAGTTAGTGTGATAACCTCATGTGAAAATTCATACTTTACTAAAGTGTGTGTGAAGTGTGTGATATCTCAGACTACTTTGGTGCCGACTGAGGAGTCTAGGAGCTGACACTCACCAGTTGGGTCTGGGGAGGATAGTCAAACCGATATTTCGGGTTCGACTTTACCTCTCGGCCTTTGGCGCAGCTGAGTTCACTGCCTACTTCTGGCTTGGAGCCCACTGTTTTAATTCCTAGGAATTCCACTGTGTCTTCAGATCCAGCGGTTTCTTTGCATTGGGACCGTGGTGCCTTTGATGCCATGAGGAGAGTATTGTCTCCGCGGACAACCACTTCATCAGGTCTGGAAACTTCCTCCCCTAAAGCACCAGTGTCTACTTCTCCATCACAGTTTCCAAAGAAGCGTAGAGACCCACAGCCTCAGGAAGCCTCACCAGAAGTTCCCACTGAGGAGGTACCTAGGAAGAGGTTATGCAAGAGGAAGCATCTGGACTCCCCTCAGGAATCCGTCACTTCAGACACTGATTTAGATGAGTCAGAATGGTCCCCATGGTCACCCTCTGAAGATCTCTTTCACAGATATCTTGGCGATCCCAACCCTACTGATAATGAATCAGTCTACCTGAAGGCTTTTGTGTCTCAGCCCACTGCCACTTGGATGCCTTTCTATGAACTTATAGACCTAGTTTGTCGAAAGGTGTGGGAGTCTCCAGATACATTGTAACCTGTTTCTAGCAGGCCCAACAAGTTTATTACTTCTCCACAGGACAAGGCATTTCTTACTAAAGGAGTCACTGTTGCTGCCATGGTGGTGGTGGCGGCAAGTTCTCTAAAACTTCAACGTCTATCCACCCCCCTGAATAATAAAGATTCTAGGGTCATGGACAGACATGGGAAGCACAGTGACATTTACCATTATGTCACTGAATTATCTTGCACACTTCACTAGAATACAAAGAGATCTCATTAAAGAGATAGGAGATACTCTTCAGGGTTCAGTAGATGCGGGTGTCTCAGACAAAGTATCCTCCCAGCTCTCTACCCTTAATTCCATAATAAACTCGTCCATGCGTCTGGTCTCATATGCAGCTGATGGAGCGAGTAGGGTAATGGCTTCAGACATTGCTCTTAGGAGACATTCCTGGATGTGCTTATGTCCATTTGTGGAGCCCTTTAAGTCATCCTTTATCAACACCCCTTTCCATGGCTCATCCCGTTTTGGACCCAAAGTGAAAGAAATGCTTACCAGGTGTGAACAAGACAGAAAGACTCTGCCATCAGAGCCCATTTTTCCACACCTACCAGACCTTATCCCAAAGGTCAGAAAGGAGGAAAGATGTGGTTCCGTAAAAAGGAGACTTTTAGGACACTTGTGGAGAACCCCCAACCAGAGGCAGAGGAGGGAGCAATAATGGAAGAAGTCATCCACAAGGCAGAGGGGGTCTGCAGAACCAGGGTGACAGAGATCAATTATTTGGGAACCCCTATCAGCACTCCTGAGAGGAGGCTCGCCTGTCCACCTCTGGAGGCAGTCAGAGGACACTTATCTTTGTACCCAGATGCCTGGCTAAAATTTTCTAAAGACAGCTGGGTACAAAGCATAATTTCCAGAGGTTACTCTATTCCCTTTCTTACCACCTCCCCCCTGTAAGCAAGATCCCGGACATTCCACCCAGTCACAGGGAACAAGCAACCATAGAAATCCAATGGTTGCTAGAAAAAAAGTGTCATCCAACCGGTCACTGCAGACCAGATAGGATGTGGAACTTACTCAAGGTTCTTTTTAGTTCCAAAGAAAACAGGGGACTGAAGACCTATTTTGGTTCTCGGCAGACTGAACAAATCTGTAAAAAAAACAAGTTCCAGATAGTCACGCTGCAGTCGATACTCCCTTTTCTAGGGAAAGACAACTGGATGTGCTCAATCGATCTCCAAGATGTGTACTACCATATCAAAATGGCCAGACCATCCAGAGATCACCTGTGCTTTTGGCTGGGAGCCAGTCACTACCAATTTTGAGCTCTCCCCTTTGGTATCAGTACAACCCCCAGAGTGTTCACCAAATGTATGGCAGTAGTCATGGCTCACCTGAGACGCCTAGGATTCCAGGTGTTTTCATATCTAGAAGACTGGCTCCTCACTGCCACCACTAAGCAACAACTCATACAAGTGAGGGGCATGACCATGAATCTTTGCTGTCTGCTGGGCATTACCATAAATTTAGAAAAGTCTGCCTTACTGCCATCGCAGCATACCGTGTTTATAGGAGCAGACTTAGACATCACCACAATGTCTGTGAAACTTCCACCAGAAAGAGTCTATGCTCTTTGTCAGCAGGTTCTAACACGTATTTCAAGAACAAAAGCCCCTGCATCGCTAGTTCTCAAAATATTGGATACAATTTTGGCAGCAATCCTTGCAATTCCACTGGGTGGAATGCACATGTGCATAGTCCAGTGGCTCCTCTTCACACAGTGGTCTTTTCAAAATCTACCAATGTCTCATCAGATTATAATAACAAAGACTTGCAAAAAGGACTTACAGTGGTGGCTAACATCACATTCGGTAAGGATAGGCTGACCTTTTGTTACCAATCCCGATTCCCAATTGCTATAGTGACCATGGACGTTTCCCTGATAGGGTGGGGGGGGGGGGCATTATCAGGGAAGGACAGCCCAAGGCACATGGACACAACACAAGGCCAATTTGCATATCAATGTCCTAGAGATGAGAGTGGTACTTCTAGTGTTGCAGTCCTTTCAAGACTCTCTCCTTCTAGGGACCATTGCAATCCAGACGGACAACATGTCTGTAGATGGTATATCAACAAACAAGGAGGGACCAAATATTACCTCCTATGTTGAGAGGCCCTGAGAGTATGGCAGTGGGCAACCTCTACTCAGTGTTTTCTGATAGAAATGCACATCCCTGGAAGGTCCAATGTGATAGCAGACAAACTGAGCAGGGCAATTCTATTGCCTCACAAGTGGTCCCTGAAGAAAGAAGTAGTGGAAAGGATATTCTGCAAATGGGGCCAGCCTTGCTGCGATCTCTGCCACCCCCACAAACAAAAAATGCAGCAGCTACTTTGCCCTAATCCCCCACCCAGGGAATGCCCCAAAGGATGCGCTTGTACATGATTGCCCCCCCCGGGCCTCCTTTATGCATTTCCTCCCTTTCCTCTGATACCCAAAGTTTTTCAGAAAGCCAGTGTTCTGGGAAGGACCATAATTCTCATAGCCCCCTACTGACCTTGTCAGATTTGGTTTCCATTCCTACGGCCTCATCTATTGGAAGAACATTCAATCTTGGACCCAGTTCCAGACCTCCTGATTCACTAATCGGGGGCTCTTCAACCATCTCTTCAGTCCCTCAAATTGACAGCTGGGCTGCTTCAATTCCAAATATAGCCAGGTTTCAGAATATTTCAGCTGCAGCTCAGCATAAACTGATATCCTCCCACAAATCATCCACTAGGAAGCTATATCTTAGCAAATAGAAATGATTCTCAATATGGGCATTGAAAAATCATACTGATCCTGTTTAACTCCTATATATTCTATTTTGGAATTTTTGACTGAACTATTTAATGAGGGGGCAGCTGCCACAACCATTCGAGTCCAATTAGTTGCCATATCTAACTTTCACCTTGGTATTCAAGGGTCTAATATTATGTTACATAGACTTTCCAAAGCATTTCTTAAAGGCACATTACATTTGAGACCACCCATTAAATCTCCAATTACCCCATGGAATTTAAATTTCGTTCTTTCTCGAATCATCCTACCACCTTTTGAACCAGCCTCATGTGATTTGAAGTATCTGACATGGAAAACCATATTTCTAGTGGTCATTACTTCTGCTCAAAGTGTTTCAGAGTTACAGGCCTTGTCCATTAAACCTCCATATATGATATTTTAAAATGATAGAGTTTCTCTTCGGACAAATCCCTCATATTTACGGAAAGTATGTTCAGAGGCAAATCTCAATCAGTCTATAGAGTTACCTGTTTTCTTCCCTAAATATGACAATAACATGGAGTATATACTGCACAAGTTTAATGTTCACCGACAGCTTTGATTTTATTTAGACAGGACCAAAGATTTCAGGAAAACAGAACAGCTCTTTGTTGCTTCCTCAGATTCTAAGAAAGGTGCACCTGTGGTGAAAACCACTTTATCAAAATGGTTATCAGACTGTATTTCTTTTAGTTACAGTTCAGTAAATACACCACTACATCAAAAGATAAAGGGCCATTCTACTAGAGCTGTCTCCACCTCGTTAGCCTTTACTGCCAGACTACTGATAGATACTATTTGTGCAGCAGCTACTTGGTCAAGGCCTATTACCTTCATCACTCATTACAAAGTAGATATGGTCTCCAGGGACATGGCTTCCTTTGGTTTCACTGTCCTGAAGAGTATACTCCCGTGAGCCACCCGAGAAAGGTGGTGCTTGGGATGCTCACCCATCAGTAAGAATGAAAGGCGAGATAGAAGAACTTCACATAAAGAAGTTATGTACTCACCATAACATTCCATGTGAGTTGTTCATCTCCCCTTCATTCTTACGTCCCACCCCCCAACCAAGCTTCTTAGGGACCAAGTATTTACCTAAGACATGGTTATGTTGACCTTTATCTAGTTTTCCTCTGTTATTGGTATATGAAGAGTGGCATGTAGTTTATTGGCAGCAAACAAGATCTGAGGAAAGCACCAGTGCATAATGGGATAGGGAGTAGGCCTCGAGCTGGTTGAAGACCTCAAGCTTTTGCATTAGGCTGCGTCGGAGTAAAGGATCAGCTCCGAACCCATCATTAAGAATGAAGGCGAGATGAAAAACTCACATGAAACGTTACAGTGAGTACATAACTTTTTTATGTGAAGTTGTTTAATCTCGCCATTTATTCTTACACATGAGTTCAGAACCGATCCATCAGCTCTGAGTCGGCCCCTTTACAAGTTGGAGATCTCAGAGTAGCTTGAGACCAGGTCTCTATCCCATAATGCTCTCTGTCTTACCCCAGATCTAGTTTGCCACTGCAACAGATCGGAGGTCGTTTGGAGAGCTCGGGACAGTTATTTTATATTTATCTTCCTTTTAGCTATTTTTTGCTGATAATTACTAAAATATAACAAACCTTTATATTTGTACTGCTTTTGGGCTGCTTAGCCTTGGAGTACTTTATTTACAGTTGACGAGTTTCGTCTTTTTTCAGAGCAGTTGCTCTTAGACCTTTGGCCGTTCTTTAGTTAAACCCTATCCCCTTATACTACTGATTAATGTTTTTTTGTTATACATATTTATAGTGTGCTTTAGTGCCATTAGAGTGTTTAGTGTTGTTAGATAGTGTGTTAGTTGGATATATTTTATATATATATATATATATATATATATATATATATATATATATATATATATATATATATATATATATACTCTTTTTGGATTATTAGTTGTTCAGGGATCTGACAACTTACAACTCTTTGTGACTTTAGACTTGCAGTAAATTTTTTTTTCTTCCTGTTGTGTATGATGTCTGACCATAAAGAAAAGCAGAAATCTGGCTTCAAAAAGTGTCCAAAATGTGGGCAGATGTCCATTACAGATGCCCTTGTGAACTGTGTTTATTGTTTGGGGCCTGTTCACCTCCAGGAGGATTGGTCTATCTGCCATTCCTTCAGTAGTAGGGTCTTACTGGAGAGACAAAGGAAGCTGGTAGGTAGAAGCTTATTGAAGCCAGATTTCCAGAAGTCCTTGGACAAGGCTTACCAGACCTCCAAGTCTTCAAAGGGGTTGAAGTCTTCTAAGACATCTTCGGAGCCCAAGTCATGGGCTCCAAGCCTTACTGTTAAGGTGCGGTCACCAGCTCCACAGTCTTTGCAGCCGTGCACCGAGCATGTGTTTTGGAGCCGGTCCCCTGTCTTGGATCCAGTCTCCGAAAATTTGAGGTCTCCTATCCTTCAGTCAGTGGTGTCTTTGGTTCCTTAGACTCGTTCTTTGAGGACCCTCTCTGATGTGGATGTGGACCGGGTGGTGCAGAGGCTCCTTGAGAACCCGGCACTTGCTAAATTATCGGCCTCGACCCAACCGGCCTTGGGGCCTACGACCATGCTACCATCTGTGACTACTCCTCCTCTGAGCCGAGCAGGGCTTTTGGAGCCAGGGAAGGAGAATCTGATGATTGTGGAGCCTTTGGAGACGAGGCCTGTTCCAGTTCCCTCGGCTCTGTCAACCCTGACTTCTTCAGTTCCATTGGAAGAGTCTGGGAGCCGACACTCTCTCGTCGGTTCTGGGGGGAGTCGAACCGATGCATCGGTTCTGAACCTTCCTCTCAGGGCTTTGGAGCGGATGAGATCGGCTCCATCCTCTGGTTTGGAGCGCACTGTCTCGGCACCAGGGAAGTTGCCATCTTCTTTGGAGCCAGTGGCTTCTTTGGGTCAGAGCAGTGGTGCCTTCGATGCTATGAGGAGGATTATGTCATCCAAGACACACATGTCATCAGGTCCCTCCTCCTCCCCTAAAGTGCCGCTTTCTGCCTCTACATCGCAGGTCCCTGTGAAGTGTCGAGACCTAGAGCCTCAGGTAACCCCATTAGGTGGCCCTTGCTCTACTGGGACCTCACTAGAAGCCCCCACTGATGAGGTTTTCAGGAAGAGACTTTGTAAGAGGAGGCATTTAGATTCCCCACAGGAATCTTTGACATCAGACACCGACTTAGAGGAATCAGAAAGCTCCCCACAGCCCCCCCTCAGAGGATATCTCCTTTGCTGATATCCTGGAAGTCCTAAAGCAGAGGGGTGACTGGCACTCCATTAGCCCTACTGAGGATGAGTCGGTGCTCCTGAAGGCCTTTGGGTCTCAACCTTCCACCTCCTGGGTGACTCCACCCTTCGACGAACTGATGGAATTGGTTGCTCAAAGGGCAAGGGGAGTCTCTTGATTCTATGGAACGTGTTCCTTCGAGGCCCAGCAAGTTTATCACCTCCCCCCAAGACAAGATGTTCCTCACTAAGGGAGTCCCAGTTGATACCATGGTGGTGGCAGCGGCCACCAAGAAAGAGATGTCAGAAACCTCTTCTACTGTCCATCCTCCTAATAGGGATTCCAGGACGATGGACAGATACGGGAAACGCATCTTTAGTTTTGTGACCTTTGCTATGCGATCGCTTAACTACTTGACTCATTTTACCCGTATTCAAAGAGATCACCTAAAAGAGCTTGGAGATACTCTGCAGGGTAACACAGATGGGGCTATCTCTGAGAAGGTGACAGCCCAACTTAATACCTTTAACTCCATAGTGAACTCGTACATGCGGCTCATTTCCAATGCAGCCGATGGTTCGAGTCGGGCAGTGGGTTCAGAGATAGCTCTGCAGAGACAATCCTGGATGCGTTTATGCTCCTTTGCGGAAGTCTTCAAGTCTTCCTTTGTCAACACCCCATTTGATGGCTCTTCTCTTTTTGGGCCCAAAATCAAGGAGACTCTCACAAGGTCTGAGCAGGAGGGAAAGACTCTATCTGCCGTAGGAGTTCGTTTTTCCACCCCTACTAGACCATACCCCAAAGGGCAGAAAGGTGGAAAAATGTGGTTCCAAAAGATCCAAGAAGCTTTCCAGAACACACGTAGTGAACCCCCCTCCAGGGGCAGAGGAGGGGGCAATAATGGAAGATGCCACCCCAGCGGCAGAGGGGGTCCGCAGAACCAGGGAGACAGGGATCAGTTCCTTGGTAAGTCCTATCAGCGCTCCTGAAAGGAGGCCCGACTGTCCTACTCTGGAGGTGGTCAGAGTCACTTGGCTTTGTATCCAGATGCCTGGCTAGGAATTACAACACATTCTTGGGTACAAAGCATCGTTACCAGAGGTTACATAATTCCCTTTTTAGAAAACCCACCTGTGGGGAAAAAATCCCAGACATTCCACCCTGTCTAAGGGATCAAGCAGCCATAGAAATCCAGAGGCTACAGGAAAAAAAGAGTCATCCAGCCAGTACCAGCAGACCAGATAGGATCCAGAACTTACTCCAGATTATTTTTAGTTCCAAAGAAGACAGGGGACTGGAGGCCCATTTTGGATCTCAGCAGACTCAACACATTTGTAAAGAAGGAGAAGTTCTGGATGGTCACACTTCAGTCTGTTCTCCCATTCCTTGGAATGGGTGATTGGATGTGCTCTATAGGTTCATAGGTTCATAGGTAGGTACTAGGCTATCGGTCCAAGGGCCTACATAAACCTAGCCAACAAGGTTCCCTGACTTACGCCACCCAAGAAAGTTATTTTCCTATGCCACTGTTGAGCAGAGACACAGAAGTGTTCCCCAGGGTGTATTTCCTATTTCCCATCCACTCATCAAGATTTTTCTTGAAGAGTGCTAATGAAGAACTTTGCTTGACATAGATGGGTAGCCTGTTCCAGAGTATGGGAAGTCTCTGGGACAGGAATCTATCCCTCCAGCATGTCCTGTTTATTGTGGTGACAAGGTTTAGGTCCCTAGAGTGTGTAGCTCGGAGGGATTGGGATTTCTTTAGATGAGGCATGTCCAACAACTCTGGGTTTGACATAGCTTTATATGTTAGGCAGAGATCACCTCGGAGTAGGCGATATGCTACAGAGTAAAGCTGGAGTTTTTTGAGGCGGTCAGTGTAGGGCATTTGTTTGAGGCCAGTAATCCTCTTTGTGAGGTACTTCTGTGGCCTTTCCAGCTGCTGCAGATATCTTGTGAGGTACATTCCAAAAGGGGTGTTGTACTCTATAATGGGTCTAATGTGTGTCGAGTAGAGGGGAACAATTACCTATTTTTTCCTGGATGAGAACCCTTTTATGATGAGGTGTCCCACGTAGAAGGACTTCCTGACTACTGTGGTGATGTGACTATCAAAGGAGAGACTACTGTCCACATGGGTCCCAAGGTCTCTTATCACACATTCGGTGTTAAGTAGATTGCTGCCTTTTTACCAAAGGGGATAACACTGCACTTTTTGGCATTGAGCTTGAGGCTATGGCTCTGACACCAGGCATCTGTCTCAGCGAGGCCCTTCTGTAGGATATCCACATCATTTGGGGACTTTACTATGGCTCCTAGTTTGCAGTCATCTGCGGACTTTGTTAGCCAGAGGCCTTCTGTGTTAGCCTGTACTTCAGAGAAGTAGATACCAAACAGGAGAGGTCCCAGGACAGAACCCTGTGTTACTCCACTTGTCACTGCTTTGAGGTCAGATTTGGAGTCTGCAACTTTTACAGTGCGGGTTCTGTCAGTGAGCTAGTTGGCAACCCATCTTGAGACATAGGGATTTATACCTAGTTTAGTGAGTTTAGCTATAATTCCAGAATGGGGGATGGTGTCGAAAGCCTTGGTGAGGTCAAGATAGGCTGTGTGAACCACCTTACCCTCATCTACAGCATTGGTGACTGCCTCAAAGAAGTCGATCAGGTTCAGGAGTCATAATCTGCCTTTCACAAACCTGAACTAGATGGAATCCAGAGTTTGGAGGTTACTAATGTCTTTGTTTATGAGTTCCATGATGATACATTCCATGGCCTTGCAGACAGGCTCATCAGGCTAATAGGTCAATAGTTCCAGGGATCAGTGGTGGCTCCCCTTTTGCGGAGTGGGATAACTGTTGCTGTGCGCCATTCAGTGAGCAAAAAGCCTGATACAAGGCTATTATTGAACATGGTGCTTAAGTGGGGAGCCAGTTCGTTCTGAAGTTCATGTAAAACGCAGCCTGGGATGTTGTCCAGTACCATGGATGCTGTGTTTTTGGCTTTAGAGAGTGCAGCTTTTACCTGCGTAGTTGTAATTACAGGGACTCTGCATTCTTCCTGTATAGATATGGGCCCTTTAGAGAGTGGGGGGGGGTAAAATTAGCACTGAACCTATCTGCCAGGATGTTGGCAATATCAGTTGGTTCTGTAATTTTCATGCCTTTGTGCTGTAACTCAGAGCAGATCTAGGTGTTGCCATTGAGATTCTTGACCTAGCTATAGAATGCTTTGTGGTTGTTCTTAGAATTAGTGGTGATTTTGTTTTCATAGCTAGCTTTGGAGGATCTTATAAGGGATCTCAGCTTCTTACTGAGGCTGACCAAGGAGCTCCTCCACTCATGGGATTTTACTCTTTTGCAACAGTTTCTTCCTTCTGTTGTACAGTTTGTTTTTATGGCAGGGGACCACCAGATTGGCTTCCTTTATTTGGAGGATAGCATCTTGGTTCTTTTTATGATAGCAAGATCCATGCACTCGTGTAAGTGCCTATAGAGTGCATTTGTGTAAGATTCAGCAGTTGTAACTGTATTGTCCATCTGCATGGGTGTTATGAAGTTCACCACTTCTGTCTTAAGAAGCATGAAGTTGGCTTTAGAGAAATTTTTTACTGTGGTTTGCTTAATGGGGGGTGGGGGCGGGATGTGGATATAAAGGGTGATTAGCTTATGGTCGGATTGGGCCAACGAGGAGTTGACTTCAGGTGTGGAACACCGGTCACTCATGTTGGTAATGACTAGTTCTACGATATTGTTGCCCCTGGTGGGGTGTGGATAAGTTGATCCAGAGCATTGGAGTTTATGAATTCCAGAAAGCTTTGAGCTAAGGAGTTGGTACACAAGTAGTTTTCCCAGTTAATGGTGGGGTAGTTGAAGTCGCCCATTATTAGGGTATTTGGTTGAACCCTAATATTTTCCAGTACATCAAGAAAAGAGGAGTGGGAATCTTGTGGCATGGTGGGGGATCTGTAGCAAGCTACAATTTGGATTGCAGTTTTGCCCAGAGTTAGTTGCCCTTGGATAACCTTGGATGCATTATGCTGAGCAACTAGCCTGGAGGTGTGGATATCCTTAATGAATATGGACACACCTCTGCCTTTGGTGTTTCGGTCCAGGTTACATGGCTGAAAAGTGTGGTATAAGTTATAGCCTGGTAGTGCAGGGGTGCTGTCTGGAGCCTTGAACTAGGTCTCAGTCACTGCACAGATATTGATGTTCTCCATTTTAAGGAGTGCCTCGAGTGAGTGCATTTTGAGATTTAGACTTCTAGCACTGAGTAGCATTACCCTCAGTTTTTACTTGCCTGTTCCTGTTATGGTGGTGAATTTGTTATTTGAACCTTGCCTAAAAAAGGCACAATGGGGCAGCAAGAGCCTTAGCCAGTATCTGGAATCCCAGGGGCGATAGGTGCAGGCCATCTGTGGCAAAGCATCGTGGTCTGTCGATCATGTCATCCCAAGCAGACTGGATCCCCTTAGAATGACACCAGAAGCTTAGCCAATTGTTGAAGGCAATCATTTTGTCCTTGTACTGTGGTATCATTTGGGATGATGGCAGAATGCTACTCAGGGCTAAGGTCATACCTGCCTGGGCTACAAGATTGGAGAGCTCTTCCATGTGTCTTTTCATGTAGTCCAGGGAGGTACGTCTCAGGTCATTCACACCAACATGGACAATGACAGAGTCATATTTGTACTTGTTGTGGAGATCTCAAGGATGCGTACTACCACATCAAAATGGCCAGGCCATCCAGAGATCATCTGCATTTCCGGCTGGGAGCCAGTCACTACCAATTCTGGGCACTGCCCTTTGGACTCACAACAGCCCCCAGAGTGTTTACCAAATGCATGGCAGTAGTTACGGCTCACCTAAGGTGTCTAGGATTCAGAGTGTTTCCATATCTGGATGACTGGCTCCTTACCGCTGCCTCCAGGCATCAACTAATTCTGTCCAGGGAACACACTCTCAATCTCTGCTCTCAGTTAGGCATTACTAACAATTTAAAAAAGCCTGCGTTGTTGCCATCGCAGCATATATAATTTATCGGAGCAGAACTAGACACCACCATAGTCAAATTGCTCCTGGACAGAATAACTACCCCCCGAAACCAGGTCTCGGACATTTTGCAGGAAAGGAAAGTACCGGCCCACCAAGTACTGAAGCTACTAGGTACCATAGCAGTTCCGCTGGGTCGTATCTACATGAGGATTCTTCAGTGGTTACTCTTCACCCATTGGTCTTACCAACAACTTCCAATGTTGTTCCTAATCATGATTGCAAGAAGTATCTTCTCTGGTGGTTGACCAACCAACAAGTTACATTGGGTCGACCATTTGTTTCTCCCCTGCCGTCAGCCACGGTGACCATGGACGCTTCTCTCATAGGGTGGGTGGCGCGTTTTCAGGGAAGAACAGCTCAAGACACCTGGTCGGAGATAGAGTCACAGTTGCATATCAATGTTCTGGAGCTGAGAGCAGTGCTTTTGGTGTTGCAGCACTTCCACGACTCTCTGCCTCTAGGGACTATTGCTATACAGACGGACAACATGCCTATGGTCTGGTATATCAACAAACAAGGGGGACCAAGTCTTACCCCCTGTGTCGAGAGGCCTTGAGAATTTGGCAGTGGGCAGTATCCACCGGGTGCTTTCTGATAGCAATGCATATCCCTGGGAAATCCAGCGTAATAGCTGGACAAATTGAGCAGAGCCATTTGTTACCGCATGAGTGGTCTCTCAAAGACGAAGTTGCGGAAATGATTTTCTGCAGATGTGACTGGTAACACTGCTACATGAATTACAGTTTCTCTGCACTCAGCTTCAAATTTCAGCAACACAGTAATCAGCTAACTTGCCAAGTAAGCCTGCATTTTATTTTTTATAAAGTGATATCAACACAGCATCATTTGTTGAATGGTTGGGGTATTTACTTTTGCAGGCAAGCGTGTGCAAAGTGCTTTATTAGCATTCAAGTATTTTAATAATATAGAAGAGTGAAGTCACCCGTAATAACTTTCTGCAGATGAGGCCAGCCTTGCTGCAATCTGTTTGCATCCCCCATGAATGCCAAATGCAGAAGCTACTTTGCCCTGAATACCCTTCCGGGGGACAGCCCAAGGGACTCGCTCATACACGATTGGCCCCCGGGACTCTTGTATGCCTTCCCACCTACACCCCTGATTCTGAAATTCTTGCAGAAAGCCAAGTGCTTGGGAAGGACTGTAATCTTAATAGCCCCTTTTTGGCCTCGACAGATTTGGGTCCCCTTCCTCCAACTCTACCAACTGGAGGAACCTTGGATTCTGGACCCAGTTCCAGACCTGCTGACAGATTCATCAGGGGCCCTCCATCCCTCCCTTCGTTCCCTTAAACTGAGAGCTTGGCTGCTCTGATTCCCAACCTAGCCAGGTCACATGATTTTTCAGAGGTACAGCACACTCTTTTGTCTTCACATAAGGCTTCCACCAGAAAGTTGTATGTTAGCAAATGAAAGCGATTTGCTTTTTGAACCTCCCAAAATAACATTGATCCTTATGTTGCTCCGATTGCCAGTGCTCTGGAATTCCTATCTAAGCTTTTTCATGAAGGTGCTGCAGCTGCCACTATTAGAGTTCAATTGGCTGCAATTTCGAACTTTCATCTTGGTGCTGAAGGTTCTAATGTGATGTCTCACAAATTATGTAGGGCCTTTCTGAAGGGTACCATCCATTTTCGGCTGCCTGTTAGACAGCCCTTTACTCCCTGGAATCTAAATTTTGTGTTGTCACGTATTATTCTTTCCCCCTTTGAGCCTGCATCATCCTGTCAGTTGAAGTTTGTTTCTTGGAAAAGTATCTTTTTGGTGGCCATTACCTCAGTATGTAGGGTGTCTGAGCTTCAAGCCCTTTCTATCAAACCTCCATATTTGGTATTCCATCTAGACAAAGTATCACTGAGGACTAATCCTTCATTTCTGCCAAAGGTGTGTTCTGCGACTAACCTCAATCAAACTATCAAACTTCCAACATTTTCAGTAATCATTCTAATACGTTGGAGTACATATTGCATAAACTTGATGTCCACAGACAATTGAGATTTTATTTGGACAGGACAAAGGAATACAGAAGATCTGACCAACTCTTTGTATCTCATGCTGACACTAAGAAAGGACTACCAGTCTCTAAATTTACCCTTTCCAAATGGTTAACTGACTGCATTAAATTTATATACTCTTCAGTGAACCAAACATTAGACCATGGTGTGAAGGCGCACTCCACTAGGGCTGTTTCTACTTCTGCCTATGTGGCTTGATTGCCTCTGGACACTATACACTAAGCCGCATACCTTTATCGCTCATTACAAAGTGGACAGGGCCTCCAGGGACAGGGCTTCCTTTTGTTCCACTGTCCTCAGGAATATAGTCTCTTAAGCCACCCAGGATTAGGGTGCTTGGGATGCTACCCATGTGTGAGAATAAATGTTGAGATTGAACAACTTCACATAAAGAAGTTATGTACTTACCATAACATTCCATGTGAGTTGTTCATCTTGCCTTTATTCTTACATTCCCACCCACCTTCTGCCTACAGGGTCTCGAAGAACAAACATATTTGGGGTCTGGTGGTCTTGTTCTGAGACTTCTTATGGATTATACCTGTTTATGCTGGGTTCAGCAAACTAGATCTGAGGTAGGACATAGAGTATCATGGGATAGGGACCTGGTCTTGAGCTACTCTGAGATCTTCAGCTTGTAAAGCGGCCGACTCCCATGTGTAATAATAAAGGTGAGATGAACAACTCACATGGAACGTTATGATAAGTGCATAACTTTTTTTTTTTTTTTTGAAGTATTGAATATTGTAAAAGAGATAAAAGAACTGGTAGCGGGATTGTTAGAAAAGGGAAGAAGCAAATTACACAAAAATAAATGGAAATTGTGGGAACAATATATAATGTTCAGGAGGAGGAGTGAGATTCAAAGGAAGGCAGGAGCTGAGTAATTTCTGTAATGTCGGACTGATGATAGTTATAAAGAAAGAAAACGTAATGTTCAAGTGTAAATGGAAAAATGTTAATATGAATTGTTTTTTTTCCCATTAATGAATGTTTACCTGTGTCTTAAGTTAGACTTTAGTAATGGTGTTAAAAAAGGGCAGTCTGTTGTGTCAAAGTACCTTTCCATACTTGTGCTCCAAGCACTCCTTCCTTTCTTCAGCAGCACAATATTTATCGGAAACAGACACTGGAGATCTTTAAAAAAACAAAGCAAAGGAAAAAAGTGTAGAAATAAGTATTCCATCTCCTGGCTTCTGTTCCAAGCACTGCTTTCCATCTCAGTAGTTCAAAGTGCTAAAAATGACTTACCATATGGGCTATACAGTATTTAAATAAATCTAATACTGGCATAATGGCATTTCACAGATCTTTCAGTTCAAAGTTCATTGTAAAAACATGGAATCATTTCTTCTCTTTACACTGACTTAATACTTACCATTTAATTATCGCATGCTACTCTTTACACTGCTGTGGTGTGGATGGTTGACACTTAAGCCACTCAACTGGGTTTCACAACTGTTGAAGGGTGGTGGAGCAAGATGGGCCAATGAATAAAGCAAAAACAAGATTCACAAGAAAAATTAATAAGTAGATAGCTATATTGACATTTCCTCCAGTAGGATCTTGGGGAGCCAAAAACTTACAGGAGTTGCTATGCTGCTTAAAACTTAATAAATCCGCCAGTACTGTACAAAGGAAGAAAGCATTTCTGATATTATTGCTGCTGGCCATGGACCCCATTGGAGCTCTTGGCCCTGGGAATCCACCCGAATTGCACCTATTATAATCCACTACTGCCCAGAAGTGTGGTTGAGCAAGTTTGCTAAAGACTAAAAGCTGAGTACTGTTGTCCACTCTTCAACTATTGCAAGGGCTAGGATAAACATTTACCTCACTGACCTTCTTCAAGAGAAATCTTGATGAGTGGATGGGAAATAAAAAATTCACCCTAGGGATAACTCCAGTGGCTGTAATCGACAGAGGCACTGGGAACTAAGGTCAGGTGGCATGATGCCAGGATAATCCTATGGCTAGGCTTGTAAAGGCCCCAGGGCCATCAGCCTAGTACACACTTATGAACCTGCTTACTAAAAACAGTCTTAAGCGAAATGCAAAAATGTATAGCAAAGCATACTGGTATTTGACAAAAAAGGCTGCTCTCACCTCATATATTATAAATTATACTACTCTTCAGATAGTTAAAAGAAACCTGGGTACTTATATAGACAGCTCTCTCCCTCTCTCTCTCTTTCTCTCTCTCATTTGATCATCATGTTTTTACTGTAGCCAGGAATTCTTTCCATCTGACCCAGTTAATTTCCAAGGAAATATCTGCAAGATTCAAATATATTATCCTAACCGTGTACTCTGTTTGGTGTGAAAGTTACTCTGGACTTTGGGCCCATTCTAGGTCTAATAAGCTTAAATTGCTTTGTGATAAAAAAAGGTCCTGATTATCTTGGTGCAAACAGACCATCCGTGTGTCTTGGAGGACATTGGATATGCTTTTTATAATCCAGGACACTTCCCTTACATCAAGCTCTCCCTGAAAGCCAAAGGTTTCCTGTAGTTTGTGGTGGGAGACAGTTACTATCGATTCAGATGCTTGCCCTTCAGTCTCACCATAGTCTCCAGTGTGTTTACCAAGTGCACGGCAATATAAACAACTAACCAAAGACAAGTGCTGAAGTGTTCCCTACTTAGACCACTCACTTTTGGCTGTGTCATCCACAGATCAGCTAACAGATCAGGCCTTGTCCCTGACTAGGCTGTTCAATCTCCTGAGTATTATCCCAATATACCAAAGTTGCAGCTCTCCCCTCCTCGACATGTTTTAGGATGCATCCTGGATTCCCAGGAGTGCAAGACTTTCTTGCCCCCTGAAAAACATTATAGCTTTGCAAATAGTGGTATGGCAGGCTGTACTGGACCAAGGTGCCACAACAGAATTCCTACTGAAGATCACGGTCTGTATAGCAGCCTTCACTGTCATGATGCAACATGTATGCCAACACATGAGGCCACTGTGGTGGGCCCTCAGGCTTCAAAGGCATCAACTCAAGCCTCCACTGTCCTAGAGCATTACTATAGCATACTGATACATGCAGTGCATGTATATGATGGTGGCTTCACACTCCCAATCCAGCCAGGAGAATCCTTTGAAACACCACATAATTTGCATACATTAACTATGGATGCATCTGCACTAAGGTGGAGGGGTCATTTTCAGAACAGGATGACTCAAAGATCCTGGTTCTTTGCAGGATGTAAAAGAGTTCAGAGTGGTCCTCTTTGCCCTACAAATACTCAGAGCTTTTAGCCAAACCATTCTGTAGCCATCCACGTGGACAATATGGCAGTGGTTTGGTATATCAACAAGCAGGGAAGGAACCCGTTCCTTTCTGCAATGCAGGGAGGCTGTCAGGGTTTGGAACTAGGCCCTAGACCATGACTTGTTCCTACTGATAGTATAATTTCCAGGGGGAATCCATTGTGCTAGTATACAGGCTGAGTAGGACCCTATTTCTTAAAAATGAGTGATTTCTGAACCAGCCAATGGTGAGCCAAATATGGGTGTATATTATAAGCACAAAAAGACTAAACCGCGAATGCTCACATGAGTGAAAATGCCGGGAATCAAAAGTGTGATTGTGGGGTCATGTTACAGTGAGGAGTGGGATATTTGCCCTTTCCTCTCTGTAGTGTGACCTCAAAGTTAGAATACATAGTTAGCGAGGAGTGTGGGGGGCTAGCAAGTTCGATTACCAGCATTTTCTCTCATGTGAGTGTTCGCAGTTTAGTCTTTTCGTGATTATAATCTAGACCCACCAAATATTTCCGATATGAGCAGAGGAGTAGCATAGGGTTTCCTGTATGCATACATTCCCTTTTCCATCACTTAAGGTGATACAGAAAGACAAATTACACAGATTCAGGAAGATACTGGTGGCCTTCTACTGACTCAAACAGTCTATTCTCTGTTTTTGTCTCTATGAATACTGGGCGGACTTGCTAAGGCTCAATACATTCAACAGCCTAATATCACACCCATCCCAGAGACCCTATCTCGACATTAGTGCACTCAAACTGTCCATCTGGCTTACGGAATTTTGAATGTGGTCAGTAATCAAGAGTTCACTGACAAGTTTAAAGAAATTTTAGCAACTTTTCAGAAACATTCCACATGAAAGGATGCCACAAAGGCTATATGCTTCCAATCAAGTCCAGTACAACATGCCACAAGGTACTTACCAGACATGTTTGATTGAGAACATTGAATTGTACATGCTGCAGCAATCTTCTGCTTTTAGTTAGTGAGTGATCTCGCTTCCTCAGTGGGAGTCAAAGCAAGCAGGGCCATCGTCAAAAAGAACCTTTTATTTGAGGTCACTATTGTGGGTTCCCATACTTTTCCTGCATCTATATTTTATGCTGGAAAGGTTAACCATAGATCCTTTTGAACCTACCTCTACAGAAAACCTTAATTACTTGCCATGAAAGACATTATTGCTGTTGGCTATAACTTCTGCCAGAAGAATCTGTGTGTTACAGGATCCCTTAAAGATATACAGTGTTTCAGTTATATGGATTCTGAGCGATCATGACTTTTGGATTTTTACTTTTTAAGACTTTTATGGATACATTATTGTACATTGATACAGTATATGCCATGATGTGGTCATTTGCATGGACCTCCACTACAGGCCGTCTAAGGTATTACACAGCAAAGACTCTAGCTTGGCTGGGTTTTTCATTGCAGTTTTTACTTAGTGGTTTGACTGTGTAAACTTTTTACGTTTTATAAATAGGACCTGCTGGAGACAGGTACGTATCCCAGAGACTACAAGCTTTTCTGAAACAGGCTTTCCATCTGTGTGAAGCATAGTTCTTTCTAACCCAATATAAGTGTAACTTGGGGAACTGGATGGGCAACTGGAAATTTACCCCAGATCTGGCAGCTATGTCACTAATGGACACAGGCACCTTTAAATGGTTCACCTCCCAAGCCTCTGCTTGTAAATGTTTCATCTCCCAGTCTTCTGCTTACACTACCAAGGATACCAAAACTTGTCAGAGATTTGGGATGCACAGCTAGGCTTATAAAGGCCCCATTGGTCATTAGCTTAGTACACACCTTTGAACCTATGAGCAAAGTGTGCACCCACTAACTAGATGATTCTGTGAGAAGTCATCTTGCATGAAATGCTGGTAGAGGTTGCATGTGTACCAGATGTGAAGATCATGGGAACTGCCTGGATGGAGTATGGACACATTGTATAGGATATCCTGTGCACTGCATACCACTCGGCAGTTAATAGAGTAGAAGCCAATCTGTGATGCACTGGACACCATACTGAGCAGATCAATGGCAATGTGTGGTCAATCAGTGGCTCCCAGGACCTCAGGAAAATACATAATTTTGTAAAATGCCCACATAGTGTTGGTTCTCCCTTCTGGTGTCCATGAAAACCATATATGATCCTCCACATCCTGTGGCCTCATGTTTAGGAGCTCGTGTAGGATCTGTGAGTCTGAAACTTATGAAATTTCAAGCATTACTCCTGTCAGATGCTGAAAGGTCCCTGTGGTAAGACTGGTTAATACTGCACATACCTTCATATCAACAGGGATGAGCAACATGCCTACCCTTTGATTCCATGTGTGTGAGAAATGCATGTCTGCTAACGTCTGTACAGTCACTCTATTCACTCTATAGCTATCAGCAATGTCCTGCTCATGCAGGGGATTTGTTAGGCTTTGGCAAACCTGTTGGTATTGTGTGGCTACCCAAGACAGTTGTGCTAGTTATCTGTCCATCTGTCTATCTATCTATAGACTGCTGCTTCTTATAAATGAAGTAATGTGCAAGATAGCAGAGGGTTAAAAACTACAATTACTATTCATGGCATATAATAGAACATCACCACTCTGTTGTAGCTATTTAGTGTAGAAAAGTAGCAAAACATGGGCTTCTAGTAAACTGCTACACCAAAAACAGTGAGAAGTCAGTAGAGTTCCTCCATGCACATCTGCTAGTCTTTTTTTTGTTAGAATATCTACCTATTCTTCTTTCTTTTTTACATCACTTGCAGTCCTTACTAACATGCTTATTTCTGTTCCTAATCTCCTTCAGTCACATACCTGAAGAAGCTTATCTTCTCCTGTTTTATTCCTTTGACCAGGTCTCTTTCCACCAAAGCCGTAGCTGCTCTTCTCTTCTGTTCTGAAATATTTAACAGATTTTATCCTACATTCTTCATACAGTCCCAATTCTTCTTCCTTTTCCATTCTGCTTATGCCTTTCCTCTTTCCTTAAGTACTTCCTATAATTTCCTTTAGAGTCATTTTGTCTCTTTTGAACTTTTCTTCTCCCTTGACCCTCTTCTATTCCCTTTCTGGTGCTTCTTTTATTTGTTTCTTAAAGTTCATTTCCCTTTTAGCTTTTATATTTTTTCCATTTTTTTGATGAATATGATTTCCCATATTTTATAGCAGGATAGTCCCACCCTAATGGCCTTTTGTCATCCTGCCTCCATTTTTATTTATTATGAACCACCTCGTAGAATGGCTACTGTCTATTAGTGATATCCTCACCTTCTCCCCTTCACTCCCATCTGATTTGCACAGCACATTATCTGACAACTTACTCTTCCCGGAGTTCTCCCTTGCATGCTGTGCAAATCATTTGTGGTTTAATATCTCTGATATCTCACTTTCTCTTTCCACCCAGAAGCTGTTGTACTCCAGTCCCATGTTTTGGTAAATTAAATTTTCCTAGTAAAATTATTCTTGTTATGTCTTTCCACTTTTTATTTGCTTGGTTTGTTTGTTATCCTATTGCTATGCATTTGCTGGTCTATAAACCTAATTTATTTTCACCATGTTTACCATTCCCTTTCCTTTTTACTGGTCATTAAACTCCTTAGCATTGACTGGCCTCCATTCTCTGTTTCCCCTTCTGTTTCTTCATCTCTTTTTCTTTACTTAGCATTTGGTAATTGATTTAATCTCTAATGTACACTGCATGTCCCCCTCTAGGAGCTTGTCCAAGATTTTTGGATTTGTATGCAACTTGTACACCAGCTTCCAGAATGTTGCCCCATCCATATACACAAACACTGTGAATCATGTTTCTGAAATGCATATATTTTCAAGATTGTAATAAAAAAATCCTGAAATAATCTGAAAAAAGGCCATTTATCAACATATATAATTACAAACCTTGCTAATTATGCTAGGACTTTTTAACTTTAAATTCTAGCTGATATTATTATACAGAATAAGTAATTTTAAAAAAGTGTACAATGAGCCATATACAGTATATGCCTTGCTGTATACCCCTGCCTTTAATGTTCATGCCTCTTCTAGAAATCTCTAATCCATAGGAATAGAATGTCTTTGCCATGTCCTGTCATTTGCTCAAGTCTTTTTTACCACATCAAGTCGATCTTTCTTGCTGCTACAACTACCTACAGTTAACTCATTTTATTGTCTAAAGTCCTTGCACTGCTTAACACTGCCTTCCATCATTTTGATGTGCTCACAGCATTTTGCTTTTTACTACACTTGTCTTCCTTATTTCGCATTTCCTCCCCTTTCTCTTTTTGTTGGCATGTTTGACTGTTCCACACCTTCTTCCTTTCCACCTCACTTTAAAGTACTAGTGACCTAATGTGCTTTCCCAGCTCATCCTTCAACATTGCTGTCCCATGTTGTCCTAGGTGAATTCTGTTCTTCCCAAACAGCTCTATATTTACATAGATCTTGCCATGGTCCTCAGCTGTTTTGTGTTCCTCCTTCTCCACTCCCTCATTTGGAGGTTGAACTGTTCTAGTCTTTCCATACTGGCCTTCCTGGTATTAGACAGTAACAGTAGCACCAGGAAAACCTTCATTGCCTCCATCTTCCTACCAGTATGCCCTGCCATATATTACTTGCTAACTGAAGTGTGTTTTTAGCAACTAACTTGCTGTTCCAACCATCTGCTGTCTCCACGGTTCCCTGTATTAAATTTTTTATGTCTATGTGTACTATTGTATGTGAGTATTCCCTGCCTTTTACAACCACCATTGAAATCACTTGCTTTTTGTGATCATCCTGAATACTTATTGGTCTGTCTTACTAATAGCTAGTGGCCAATTCAAAATCTACTAATCTGCTTCTTTGTCCTCTGCCTTTCTATAGAGTAGTCCGATAATCCAGTCCCCAAAATGCCAACATCCTTCATGCTTTACCCAGACCATGTCTCATACTCTCTTGCTTTAACTACCTCTTAGAATTCCTTTTTCTGTTAGGTTATCTCTATCCAATTCCCCACTTACCCTGCACATTCCGCATCTCCCTTTCTACACATATGGCTTTACTTTCTGCCTTATCTTAGCACCTCCTTATCGCTTATCAGCCTGGTTCCTTCCTTCCTACCACCATTATTCTTGTTTCCTCCGCCTGTCATTCCTTATGCCTTTGTTTCCTGCCCTTTCTCCTCCTCCTCTGTTCTGCTATACCTGTCTTCATTCTTTTGCTTAATACAGTCATACATTGTCCTCCTGTCCATTCTTCTTCTTGTTTTCCATCTTACCTCTTCATGCTGCCTCATCCCTCCCCTAACCTCCCATGCCCCATCTTGTCTGTTCATCTACCTCTTAGTTCTACCCTTTGATCCTACTGAAATCCTCTCCTGAGCTCCCCCACTAGCATTTGCATCTCCCATTTCTCAATATTTTGGATTCTCAACCTTCAGCCTACATCCATCTTTCCTCATAAGTCCATAATGTATACTGCTGTTCTACTTCTTGTGCATTTGACTCACTTTCCCATAGCCCTTTATGCAGGCCTTACTTTAATCTGCTCTCATGTCTTGCTATTGGCTATTTTATACCTTGACCTTGGCTTTAATTTATGGTCTATGTCCCTTTTTGCCTACTCAGTGCTGCTTTTTATTCCTCTTGCTTTTTATTATATTTGACTACCAATATACCCTAGCAGATATAACTGCCTACCTTTCTTGTGCCTCCTAACCTCTACTTGCTTACCAAGACCCTTCCATTCTTTCCAGATTTCCCTTATTTTCTCTCTTTCTGCCTCTTCCCCTGTTCTTTTTCATGTTATTGCACTTTTCCTGCTTCTCTGGACTTTCTTTTCTTTTGGTGTTTTTCTCATTCTGTTTTCATCTTATACTGTGTTCCCAAGCTTTGTCACCATATCTTTCCTATCTTCTTCTATCAGTTAAAAATGTTCAGCCTGCATCTTTATACAGTGCTTTGCAGATGGACACTCAACTACTTTATATTAAATTGTATAACATTGTGCAGCTTTGGGCACTGTTCTGCTCAGCCATCCAAAGGGGAATACAGTTTTTTTTCTGTGGCCTACATTTACTTGCTAGCAGTGATGAGTACTTTTTAGGAACTGGTGAGTGCTGGTGACTGCCTGTCTCTTGGCCGTAGACAGCACATTTCTAGCACTGGTCCTCTTCCCTGCACTGCAGATACGATATCTCACATGCAAACGTGGAGAGAGAATCAAAAACTTTGGTCAGGGTAATGGGTAAGGTTCTTTTCACTTTGCTTTGATCCTTGTTACAGTACATGTTATTTGTTGGGGTAAATAAAAGGATAAACATTGTGGTTGTCAATGAAACCCTGCTAATTATCTTGGAGAGTCCTATTTCTGTGTATGACATAAGCTGTAGCACCATACCTCTCAACCCGGAAACATTAAAAATCTGGACAAGGCCCATGAAAAATAGGTACAAATCTGTATGCTGATTAACATAAAATGTGCATGCATAATTATGTAACCCCACCCATTTCAATGGAATTGTGGGATACCAACTTTCAAACGCAAACTGAAGAACAGACAACCAAAATATGGCACCAGAATTCCCCTGCAGCCATTCCAGTGTCCCATTACAGTGCACAAACACTAATAGACATCTGCTAAACAAAGCAATACTGTCTCACAATGAAAATAGACTTAGCATTAAAATTTCTCTGCCCTTGAAACTCACTTTCATTGAAACAGCACTGAAGCCCACACCACATCCAAAGAAAATGCATCTGGCCACATAATGTACAGTACGACTGAGTTCCATAATGTCATATGAGCTGATTAACTTAAATGTTTCATGATGCATAGGAATGCCTTACTATTATAGTCAGGTTACTGTTTTGTTTAACTTATGTTACTCCGTACTTTACTGTAATCATAAAATGTACAGACAAGTATAAAATGCACAACTATAACCTCACTAATTTTCATTAAAAAAAATTGTCACCAAAAGTGCTCCCTCTACTTTAAGGCATAAACAAAACTGTATGTCAAACAACTCTAAACTAAACTCTAAACTTGCTGGAGCTTTTCTCCCCGGGTCTCTGACCCAGCTGGACTTTCCCCAATCACCAAATATCAATAAATAAATAAATAATCAACTATTCTGGAAAATGATAAACAACTGTCTGGTAGTATTACTGATTCTTTTCCACTATGACTGATTACTCTTCCAACACATGCAACTGAAATCTAAATGTCCAGACCATTTTTTTAACAACTATAAAAACTACCTCCTATCTTTAGTACCCCAGAATATTGATACATTCCAATGCCAACCAACTCTCTAAAAGTTACTCCCCAAACTCCCACACAGTTTTATCCACTAGACAAATATGCAGCCAGACTTCACTTTTCTGTTATTTCCACTAAGGATACTAAATTGTTATCAAAACTGAACTTTCAGGCTCAAGCTTTACAAAACTTCATCTGAGGTTTCTCAAATTAAGAACAAAAACCATTGCTGAATCTCTTATTTATGTTTATAATCTATCCCTGACACACACAAATCTGGACATTCCGCAAACATCTAGACAGTTGAGAGGTATGGTACACACTTGATTCATACAACTGCATCAAGATAAAGATCAAAACTGGGACTAAAATAAGCATCAGTAACTAATCAAATGCACCAGAAGCCTCAGTAATGCACATATGCAATGTGTTTGCTGTGTTTCCATTTGCCTGTTGGTTGTGCAGAAATCCAGTATAATCTTTGAAGACTGGAAAACTATATGTCTTTTAAAAACAATGTTTTTAAATATATAAACTTTCATTTTTAAGATATGGAAAGTTCTGATTTGACATAGTGGGTATTGCAACTTTAGATAACACAGAAATGGAAGATGACAGCCCAAGTAACTGACACACACACACACACACACACACACACACACACACACACACACACACACACACACACACACACACACACACACTCCTCTCTGTTCACAAGAAAAAAGCTCTGCAGTACCCACTCACTCACTAATATACTATCCACCAACACACAGACACACACTCCATTCATAAGAAAAAAAGCTCTGTAGTACCCATGATCTCACTTGCTCGCTAATACACTATGTCTCTCCACCATACCTCTTACAGCAGTCACCACTTGATATCCGTGAAAGCAGCTCTCCGGGCTTCTCTCCAGGCTATACCTCTCCAAGCAGTCCCACTCGGTGCTCACTATCCATGAAAGCAGCTCTGCAGACTTCTCTCCAGTCCAGGCTATATCTCTTCCAGCAGTCCCACTTGGCGCTCACTATCCACAAAAGCAGCTCTGCAGACTTCTCTCCAGGCCAGTCTATACCTCTTCCAGCAGTCCCGCTCACTGTTCACTATCTATGAAAGTAACTCTGCAGAGTTCTTTCCAGGCAGGCAATACTAGTATCCACCATACTGTTTCCAGCTTTCTGCTTGCTAGTAACAGCTGGAAATGTGTGCACACGACCCCTTGAGCTCAATTCTGACAGGCTGACGGAGCAGACATCATCGCACACGCGCTGATGTCAGCTCAAAAGCAGGGGAAAAAAATTTAAAAACAAGCTGGCAAAATTTCAGAAATGAAGGGGTGCCACTCAGGAATCATGGCACCCCATTATTTGGACTCCACAACTTGGTAAAAACCGAGTAGTTCGGTACAGTTGGGAGGTCTGTGTAGCAAATTTGTTTGTTACAAATCTAGCAAGCAGTCAGTTTTTTACAGTTTAAAAGTGCAGAAGAAACATTTTCTTTGCTTCCCAGATCTGAAGAACATACCTGGCTTGCTCCATGCATAAGGAGCACCATATTGGGAACAGAGGAATGATGCTTTTTTTTTTTTCTTTTTTGGCTTCTCATCTTAAAGATGAAGAAGTAACACTTCAGAAAATGGCACTGGCTGGATACCAGAATAGCCAGCTGCACCTCTAAATATTTCTCTATTCTTTCCATCCTGGTCATTTTTATCCAGTAATCATATTTTGTGGTTATTTTGTTCATTGTTATCCTATTAGTAAATATTTTTTTTTGACACAGAACAGTGACAGTATTTATAAAATATGTAACCTCATTTTTCCAATTCTTCAATGTCATTTTCTTGGCTGGTATTAATAAGCTTCAGAGGAATTAGACTTGAAGCTTGGCTACATATATGTGAATATGAACATGAAAGAATACCAAAAAGCAAAAAATATTAAATAAAATGAGACGCAGAAGGCTGTAAACTCCAGAATAAGGTCTTTACTCAGTGCAAAAACACAAGCACTTTCACAGTTAAGCTTCTTCAGGTGTAAATAAGCACTAATAAAGCACACCTTTATATCCAAAAAGTATATCACATGATACAAAGTCATATGACAATAGGCCTATATAACTCAATTGTATCATAACAACTTATCTAAAACTTTATTTATCCAATAATATATAAAAACATATATAAAAAAACTATCATATAAACATATATATGCATGGCTTATATAAAAAACTAAATGCTCAACGTTTCAAGGGCCTCATCTTTAGTCTTGGTCTTAAAGGAATACGTTCATTGAGACCAGGACCATCAGTGCTGCTAAGTCTGGTGATCCAGACAGCTTCCAAACTCTCAGTTATATTGCTGATATCACCCTATATCACCTTAAAGAATACCAAAAGTTTAGTTAATAGAAATGTATCAGACCACAATGCTTGCAGGAAATATTGATTTTTTTCTCAAGAGGCCTGTAGAACTTTACAGCCATAAATCATATGCTGCCAATTTGCTTTAATTAAGGATGTAAACATCCAACAACCAAAACTTTTTGTATATGCTTTCAAATCTTTGTGGAGTAATAAATGAGCTATGTAAAAACTTCCAAGAGAATAATCTTCCAAATCAAAGATGGCCTAGTATTTTGAGGATGCTAAAATCATTCTTTTTATCTGTTGTTAAGGTCCAAGATCACCCTTGCAAATAACACAAATATTAAGGTAGACTCAAATGCTTAAATCAATTCTGCATGGACTCTTATTTTATTGTATTTTACTACCTCTATTTTCAGTCTGAAGCTACAGCTACAAATTGAGTTGGGTTTTACAGTATCAGTCATTATTTTTCTGGGCTGTTAAGTGGATTATCACCATTGCTCATCTAATTATGTATTTTAGTAACTTTTCAGCCTTAAAATATAGAGCCAGATTTGGGCAGCTATGTGAGTTGTAACTAGAGCTTGTGGTAGTTAAACCCAGCACCATGGCACTTTACATTACACAAGCAGTTAGCCGTCTTAGTCTTTGGACTCTTGGAAGCCTGTAAACAAAGTATTTAAACTACATTTTGCATCCAAGGAAGTACATTTAAACTATATTTAAGATACTGCACTTATCATATAAATCAGTTTTGCGTCTTTTCTGTTTGTGTCTGTTCTGAATTTGAAGTTAAAGCTAGTAACTGAAGGCATTTTTATAATTGTAGTGCTGTATAGTCAGCAGTGCTTTTCAGGGTGTTTCTGTGCTGCGCCTAGGTGTTTAAATTACTTCTGAGTGTGCTCTCAATTTATTGCATTTTTACTCTTTCTCTCTTCTAAATCTGAAGCTACTGCTAAAAACTGATTTGGGTTTTACAGTATCCATTGTTTGTTGCTCTCCACCCACCCTTTTCATTTTGTGCTGTTAACCTTGGAGGTTCTGGAGCTGCCTACTGTATTTCTGACCTTGGAACCTCCTCCCACTCATCTTCTGTATACCAGGCCCTAGAACCCCTTCTCAGCCTTATCTCCTCTGCTCATTTTACTGGGTACTGACAGATGAAACAGGAAGGGCCTTCCCCTTAGACTGCTGGGGTGCTTTGAAATGGCCCTAAATTGTGTGTTCCTTATTGCTGGCTTGTTTGCCTTTGAATTGCCATGTAATTACTTGTAGCAAGCTGTTTGATTTCTTTCTGGTACCCTTTCACTTTAGGCTGATTAAAGTGAGTTTTTAAATTAATATGGCTGGGACTGCAGTGGCAATAGAAAGGGAGACTGGTCTGTCTGACCTGGGATACACACTGGTAGGCTTAAGAGAAATTTACTTGTAGCTAGTTTGACTTGTTTCTGATACCTTTGCCCTTTTTGCTAACTGAAGTGTGTTTTTATGTTAAGAAAACTGGGACTGCAATTCTAGTGTTAGTAAAAAGGTAGTCTGGTTTGTCCAAGTTTGAAAACATACAGGGAGGCTTAATGTGACAATTGCTTAATGTGGGTAGTTAGATTTTTCTGATTCCTTTTCATTTTTGGCTAACTGAAATTTGTTTTTTACATTAAAAAGATTGGGTCTACAGTTCTAGTGACAATAAAAAGGTAGTATGATTTGTCCAAGTTGGAAAACACACAGAGAGGCTTAAAGTAACAATTATTTGTTGTGGTAAGTTGGCATCTTTTCACTTTTTTGCTAACTAAAGTGTGATCTACATTAAGAAGACTGGGATTGCAATTTTGGTAGCAGTAGAAAGCTAGCCTGATCTGTCAGAGTTGGGGAATGCACAGGAAGGATTAACGTGAGATTTTTTTCATCAGCCAGAGGGATTTTAGTTGATTTAGTCACTTTACTTTGAGTCTATAAATTTAGTGTGTTTGCCCAGCTCTTGGCTCAGTTCCACAGAGTTCAAACAGTTGGCATCTATGTCTGTGTTCTCAGAGTGTTTGGCTTGCATCTGGTGTCATACAGGCTAAGATAAGTACTTAGAATTGAAATATTACAGTTTTCTAAGCTATTTCTGAAGACCACCGCTGTACTTTCAAAATTATTTTTTGCAGTTTTCTGCATTTCATCATTGTAAAATGTATTTATTTATTATTATTGATTTTCCTTATTCTAGCTGCTGCTAGTGGTATTTGAAATCACATTGAAATGTGGGTTCTTCATTGCAGGCTTGTCTGCACTAGCATCACCATGTAATTACTTGTTGTAGTTTATTGTTTGATTTATTTCTGGTACTTTTTCACTTTTGGCTAATTAAAGTGTGTTTTTACATTAAGAAGGACGGGACTGCAATTATAGCAGCAATAGAAAGTTAGCCTGGCCTGTCTGAGTTGGTAAACCCATAAGGAGGCTTAAAGTGAGATGATTTCATTGGGAAGAGGGCTTTTAGTTGGTTTAGTCACTTTTCTTTGAGTGTATAAATTCTGCTGCTCATTGCACAGTAGCCTTTAGCAATGCTTTGTATAGATGCAGACAGCTTATAAACCTATAAAAATTTCCCTGTAATTTTACTCAGTGCTCAGCTGAGCAAAGAGCAACTTGTCTGCATGCTGAGGAGTACTGCCGCATGATTTCAGTCATACATAGCCTAGCTGTAGTTTCTTTTCTCACAACACCCAAGTAAGCCTTGTGTACCACCCCTTTGTAATTCACCTACAAATGACCTGATTCCAAGGATGGGTACCTTCCCAGTTTCTCAGATGGCAGCTTGGTAAATATAGGCATACTGAGACAATGTAGTAATTGTATCATGTTCACTGACAATAAACTAATCCTTTGAGAAAATGATAAAGTATGTGAGAGATGTAATTACACAGTGTCACTGGAGGCAAGACTCTCACACAAAAGCACTCAAAATAACAATCAGGTTATCAGTAACACAAGCATTACACCCAACACACACAGTACTTAACTCAACACATAGACCAGCATATGCTGAGGTACTGAAAAGCAACCTGCCTGAATCCTAGAGACATCTTAGACATTTCTCCTACAAAAAGAATCCTTAGCAACCCCAAAAGCACTCCACCAGAACTACACTCAGCAAAACACGTACAGCCTCACACTTTGGAGCCTCATCTGCAAACTGCATAAAGCAAGCCAATACAATACCTAATATTTTAATCTTAGTAGATTTCATTATGAGACATACAGATGAGATGTCCTGCTTACCAGGTGAAACTACAGTCAAGTTGTCTTTCATGGACATGGATTCTACAAATCACACTTGTGCTCAGGTCATTAGACCATAAGTACTATTATGACTTAGTCATAGTCCATGTGGATGTTAAATACCTGAGACGTACCTCCCCGGACTATAAGAAGAGAAACATTATGGAGCTATCAGACTATGTGTCACAGACTGGTATGTGCCTAGAATTGAGCAGTATTCTGCCTTCACAAAGGATGATGCCATAATGTGAAAAAAAGATTAATGCCTTTAATAATTTGCTTAGTTTCTGGTGTTATTCCAAGGGGATACAATATTTGTCAGCATGGGAGCGATATTGTCAACAGACCACATTGCTTTGCCAAGAATGGTCTGCACCTGCCCCCTCTTATCTTTCAAATACTGGCTAAAACATTGTCCTCCCTCATTTTTAGGCAATGCCAAAACTGACAAACATTTTAGTGGAGCAAAACCAACCCAATGGAATCTGAAGGTGTTACTGCTCAATGTCAGGAGCCTAAACAAGAAACTCCACTCCCTACAGGCTCACCTCACCCAGGAGAATGTGGACATCTGTGGTGGTACTGAGCCATGGTTTAAAGCCATGGAAAGCACCATGACAGTGCAGGGCTACAATGCCTTCCACACATTCAGGCCAGTTACTTCAAAGGCAGGGACTAAATTTGGGAGTATCTCAATCTATATCAACAACAAACTCACTTCAAGACTAGTCAGACAGGATGACACACTTGAGCTTAACTTGAGCTTCTCCATGCCCAGATTTCCAAAGACAAAGTCCCATATCATATTCTTGCAAACTATAAGTCACCCTCTATTATGCAAGTAACCCATAACTTTTAATTAGACTCACTCACTAAAGACCCTCACCATTCAACACAATACTACATTCTTGGATGACTTCAATAAACACCACTAAAGACTGGGATAATTACATGACACCAAATTTATAGGCCTAGAGATTCCTGGACTTTGTAAACACAAACACCTTGGGCCAGATAGCCCATTTACCCACTAGGCGTGCAAACATAAGCATACTTAACTTGGTACTCACAAACGTGGGAACCCCCCCCCCCCCCGGTGTAGTGTCCTCTCTGGTAAAGTCAAACAACAAAGTTGTCTCTTTCATAATAAAAATCAATTTTGTGATCCTGGCTAACCTGTAACATTTAGGAACTATTCTACAGCAAATTTCCTACCACTAAATGATAACCAGTTAAAATTTCAAGTCCCCCAAGCTCTGAAAATATAGCTGTCAGTGCAGAATTGTTCACAGAAACCCTGTACATTCATGTCAATAAATGCAGAGAGACAACTGTGCCTACCAGAAATAAGCCCAGAACTAACTCAAAAAACAAACCTCCCTAGTCATTGCAGTGGCATAGAGGGATAAAGTTCTGACTGCAGCACAGCCAACCTGGGTTCAATTAGTGGCTCAGGTGACTGATGGAGTGGAAGGGATGGATGGGTGTAACCATCTCACACGTCCATGGATGCCCGCGTTGATGATCCCTGGTGGAAGCTGGGGACATCACAAGGTGACCATGCTTACAAGAGGAGTCTAAGGGTGGAGATATGGCTGAACTGCTGTGGTTGCAAGATGAAACTCTGCACACCTCCATTACACACCCACCCCACAAGCTAGACAATGGACCCATAGTGGGGAGGAGGGATTGAAATGGGTTGGTCATAAAAAGCACCTCCTATATGGATGCACAGATGTGTCAAGCCCCCAAATTTCTTGTTTCGTGACTGGCCCCAACATTATACTGGATTAAGTTCAGAGGAGGGGTCAGTAACTAGTAGACCCTGCGCAAACAATTACTGGCGTGCTGAGCTGGTAAAATGATGGATAATGGAGAGAGCAAAAAAGAAACAAAAAAAAAAAACCTTCCTGGTGGAATCAAACTGAAAAAGGCTGTACAAAAAAAGAAAAAAGTAACAGCAAAGATGAGGAAGTGGTACATCCAGAATGATAAAAACAATCTCAATCTAAACAAGTAATTAATGGGCAAATTAAATATACTAAAGCCAAATTTGAGGTAAAGATAACCACCCATGCAAAAGATAACCATAAGGCTTTGACTATGTCCAAAACCTCAACGGCAGCACACAATAGTGTACAGAACTGATTGTAAATGGAATCACCTACATGAAGCCAGAAGATATAGTAAATCTGCTGGCTGACAACTTCAGGTCCAGTTTTACCCCTCCCCCCCGGCTCCCCCTCGGGAAATACCATAAAAAAAACACCCCAATTGTTGTTAGGGAGCAGGTCATAGATGCACTATCTAAGGCCAAAACACTGCATCAGTGGGTTATGATAACGTCTGAGGATGACTCCTAAACAGCCTAAAACATGACCTATTGGAACCACTGAAATCACTATTTAACCATATCCTTCAGATGCACTTTGTGTCACATAAATGGAGAACTGCAGCAGTTCTCATTCTGCACAAGGGTGGGCCATCAGTGGATCCAGGAAACCTTAGAACAATAAGTTTGATTAGTCTCATATACAGAGTCATGACAAGAATTATCATGGAAATGATTAATAAGGACATAGAAAAACTTCAAAAAACAGATCCAACCCAGTTTGGTTTCATCAAGGACAGCTCATGCCTACTCAGCCTGGTATGCTTCTTTGAGAAGATCATCAAGGCAATGGATGACAGTAAAATAGTGCATGCTGCCTACCTTGGCCTGGCTAAGGCATCTGATACAATATCCCATGCAAGCATTGTAAACAAACTCAGAGATATTGGCATAAACCCATATGTGACATGTTGGATAGCCCACTGGCTCTCAGCTAGGACCCAGGAAGATAGGATAGGGGAGTCCACCTCCACAAAGACACCAGTCATTAGTGGAGTCCCTCACAGCTCTGTGCTGGATCCACTCCTTTTTGACATCTACTTCTTGGAAGTCAAGACCAGCATCAAGGGCCTCTGTCTGACCAAATTTGCAGATGATTGCAAACTAGGAGCAGTCATAGAATCCCTCCCAAGATGTTAACGTCTTACAGGAAGGACTAACACAGACAAATAACTGGTGCCAAAGCCATGGCTTAAAACTCAATGTCATGAAATTAGTAATAGTACCCTTTGGAAAGCCAGCCGCCCTCAGAAATTACCTCATAATAACACACCCTTAAAAGTAGCACCAGTAGTCAGGGATTTGGGTACACATGTAGATAGTAACCTGGCTTTCAACCAAAATGTGTCAAAGGTAGTAAAGAAGTCATTCTGTGTTGCTCCACTTATAAGCAGGGGCATAGCATCTAGGTCCAAGGAAGCCATCTCACCATTTTAGTTGGTCCTCATGGAAGCCATCTCACCATTGTAGTTGGTCCTCATGGAAGCCATCTCACCATTGTAGTTGGTCCTCATGGAAGCCATCTCACCATTGTATTTGGTCCTCATGGAAGCCATCTCACCGTTGTAGTTGGTGCTCATGGAAGCCATCTCACCATTGTAGTTGGTGCTCATGGAAGCCATCTCACCATTGTAGCTGGTCCTCATGGAAGCCATCTCACCATTGTAGTTGGTCCTCATGGAAGCCATCTCACCATTGTAGTTGGTCCTCATGGAAGCCATCTCACCATTGTAGTTGGTCCTCATGGAAGCCATCTCACCGTTGTAGTTGGTCCTCATGGAAGCCATCTCACCGTTGTAGTTGGTCCTCATGGAAGCCATCTCACCGTTGTAGTTGGTCCTCATGGAAGCCATCTCACCATTGTAGTTGGTCCTCATGGAAGCGATCTCATCATTGTAGTTGGTCCTCATGGAAGCCATCTCACTGTTGTAGTTGGTCCTCATGGAAGCCATCTCACCATTGTAGTTGGTCCTCATGGAAGCCATCTCACCATTGTAGTTGGTCCTCATGGAAGCCATCTCAGCATTGTAGTTGGCCCTCATGGAAGCCATCTCACCATTGTAGTTGGTCCTCATCAGGCCCATCATTGAGTATAATGCCTCCTTCCACATGAACCTGACCAGGCACACGCAACAACTGGAACATCCTCAGAGATTCATCACAAAAACACTACAGAGTGTAAAAAGCATGTCCTGTACAGATCACCCCAAAGCCCTATTTCTATATTCTTATTTCCTACAGACTGTTGTAAGGTGATCTGTGCCTGACATACAAGGCTTCTTGGATTCCACTCTGACCTTTTGCATATCCACAAAATGAAATAGCATTAGAATTATTCAGTCTAGGGATTTAAACTTTGATTGCAGAATAAATAAGACAGGTTGGTGGGGCAGGTATATGTCTCAGAGAATTCCCCTTTTCTGGAACAGGCTTCCCATCTATGTGAAGCAGAGCTCTTCCCTTAACCATATTCAAGAGAAATGTGGCCCAGTGGATGGAAAATTGGAAATACACTCATGTCTAGCACCCATGTCTCTAATGGACAGAGGCAGCCTGTAAATCTTGCCCTCATGTACATTTATCCCTTAAAATAACCTCTAAGACACATAAACTTGTGGGATATAACTGAGATGCTTGGCTAGGGTTATAAAGTCCCCAGTGTTCATTAACCTAGTATGCACCTATGACCTTAAATTACTAGGGGTTGTAGTAGCCAACATCATGACATTCAACCTCCACATCTAGCAAGAAAAAAAAAACACATCAGAAGTTAGGTTTGCTATACAGAGCCAAACAATATCTCACTGAAAGCAGCCGGATAAGATTAGCACTCACCTACCTGTTGCCTATACTTCTGTACACCTTTCTTATTTTCACTAACCTCCAGTCCACTCTGACAGCTAAACTAGAGCAATACTACAATAAAATAGCAAAATCTGCTTCCAACAAGCCATACTTCATGCACCACTGTATCAGCCTTGGGCACCTGAATTGGCTTGAGCTACTTCTCCTACTCTCAGCTTCACTTTCCAGACAGATTAGTCTTTCCCCTTGAAAAATTCCCTTCCCTAAGCAGTATACTACAAATCATCTCCAAGAAAAGAGCTCTCCATTCTATTGATAAACATCTCCTCTAGATTCACAAAGCTCATGACAAAGCAGGAACTGGTCTTTACTCCAATTATATGTCAGAATCCTAGAACTCAAATCCCACTCCAATCAGAGTCCTCAACTGACTCTCATTGTCCATGTTGGTGTGAATGGCCTCAGCCGTACCTCCCTGGACTACATGAAAAGAGACATGGAGGAGCTCTCTGATCATGTAGCCCAGGCCGGTATGACCCTGACCCTGAGTATCATCCTGCCCTCACCAAGAATGATACTACGGTACAGAGAAATAATTATCAATTTCAACAATTGGCTAAGCTTCTGGTGTCATTCAAAGGGGATCCAGTGTCTGTCAGCCTGGGATGACATGCCCGACAAGCCACGCTGCTTCGCTAGAGACAGCTTGCACCTGTCACTCTTAGGCTTTCAAATACTGGCCAAGGCTCTTGCCACCCCCATAGTGCCTTTTTTAGGCAAGGCTCAAAAGACAAACCCACCGCCATAAATAGCACAAGTAACAAAAAACTGAGGGTAATGCTACTCAATGCCAGAAGTCTAAACCTTAAAATGCATGCACTCGAGTCACTCCTCAGTATGGAGAAAATCCATATCTGTGCAGTAACAGAAACCTGGTTTAAGGCTCCAGAGAGCACCCCAGCACTACCAGGCTACAACTCATACCATACATTTCGGCCACAGAACCCGGACCAAAATACAAAAGGTGGGGCATATCCATATTCATCAAGGATACCCACACCTCCAGGTTAGTAGCACAGCACGATGCTTCAGAGATCATCCACGTGCAACTAACAATGGGCAAAACTGCAATTCAAATTGTAGCTTGATACAGATCACCCACCATGTCCCAGGACCCCCCACTCCGCTTTCCTGGAAACACTGGGAAACATAAAGGTCCTACCAAACACCCTGTTATTGGGTTATTTCAATTACCCAAACATTAACTGGGAGAACTACTCAAGTACAAACTCCCTTGCCCAAAATTTCCTAGAATTTATAAACTCAACACCCTGGATCAACTGGTCAAAACCCCCACCAGAGGTGACAACATATTGGACCTGGTCATCACAACATGGGCGACCAGTGTTCCACACCGGAGGTCAACCCCTCGCTGGTTAGATCTGACCATAAACTAATCACTCTGGATATCCACATTCTGCCACCACCCCCGGTCAAAGAAACCACTGTGAAAAACTTTTCAAAAGCAAACTTCACGTCACTTAAGACCGAGGTGGGAAGTTTCAAAGCCCCCATGCTAAAGGATAATGCTGTCCAAGCTGCAAAATCCTTTACTAATGCACTCTATGGGCACCTACAAGAATGCATGGATCATGCTATCCCAAACAAAACCAAGACTCACTCCTCCAAGAAAAGGAATCCAGTCTGGTGGACCCTTGCCATAAACAAGCTATACAATAGAAGCTGGAAACTAGTACAGAAAAGACTAAAATCCCAAGAAGGGAAGACATCCCTGATCAGTATCAGCAAGAAACTACAGTCCCTCATAAATTCATCCAAGGCTAGCTTTGAAAGAAAAATTGCCATAGACTCCAAAGATAACCACAAGGCATTCTTTAGTTATGTCAAGAATCTAATTGGCAATTCTCAGATCTGCTTGGAGTTAGTACAAAATGGCACAAAATACACTGAACTGACCGATATAGCCAACATCCTGGCAGACAGGTTCAGTGGAAACTTCACCCCCCTATCACCCCCAAAAGGGCCCATAACTATACCAGAAGAATGTAGTGCCCCTGAAATCACAGACACTCAAGTTAAAACAGCCCTCTCCAAAGCCAAAAGCACAGCATCAATGGGACTGGACAGTGTCCCAGGCTGCGTCCTACACGAGCTCAAAGATGAACTAACCCCTCACCTAAACACACTGTTTAAACTCAGCCTCTCCACAGGCTATGTGCCCACAGAGTGGCACACAGCAATGGTTATTCTGCTCCACAAAGTTGGAGCCACAACGGACCCCGGGAACTATCGCCCTATAAGCCTGACTAGCTTGGCCTGCAAAGCTATGGAGCACATTAACAGAGACATTGGAAACCTCCAAACACTGAACCCTACCCAGTTCGGCTTTGTTAAAGGCAGATCATGCCTCCTAAACCTGGTGGACTTCTTTGAGACAGTTACCAAGGCTATAGATAAGGGAAAGGTGGTCCACACAGCCTACCTAGATCTCGCAAAGGCCTTCAACATCATTTCCCACTCATGTATTATAGACAAGCTCACCAGCCTGAACATAAACCCTTATGTTATGAGATGGGTTGCCAACTGGCTCATGGACAAATCCCACATGGTAAGAGTTGCAGGAGCTAGGTCTGACTCGAAACCAGTTGCAAGTGGCGTTCCCCAGGACTCAGTCCTAGGTCTCCTCCTGTTCGGCATATACTTCTCAAAGGTACAGGCAAGCACAGGAGTACTATGGCTGACCAAGTTCACAGACGTCTGCAAACTAGGGGCTATAATTGACTGTCTGGCTGACACAGACATCCTCCAAAAGGGTCTCACTGAGACAAATACCTGGTGTCAAAACCATGGCCTCAAGCTAAATGCCAAAAAGTGCATAGTCATCCCCTTTGGAAAAAAACAAAGTACCCATAAACTACCACATAAGTGGTAGCCCCCTAAATATGGAAGACGTAATAAGGGATCTGGGGACCCAAGTAGATAGTAACCTCTCCTTTGATAATCACATTGCCAAAGTGGTTAGAAAATCCTTCTGTGTGGCCCACCTAATCACAAAAGGGTTTGCATCCAGATCGAAAGAGGTCATTGGGCCCCTCTATGTATCACTCATCAGACTCATGATAGAGTACAATGCCCCATTTGGGATGTACCTTACAAGACACCTGCAACAACTGGAAAGACCACAGAAGTACCTCACCAAGAGGATCACTGGCCTCAAGCAGATGCCGTATACAGCTCGAGTGAAGAAACTCCAGCTGTACTTGGTTACATACCGCCTACTCAGAGGTGATCTCTGCCTGACATACAAGGCCATGTCCAACCCAGAATTGATGGACATGCTCCATCTAAAGAAAACCATATCCCCTCGAGCCACAAGCTCCAGGGATCTAAACGTCAGCACAACAATAAATAGGAAGTGCTTGAGAGATAGATTCCTGTCCCAGAGACTTCCCATGCTCTGGAACAAGATTCCAATCTACATTAGGCAGAGCTCCTCGCTAACACTCTTCAAGAGAAACCTTGATGAGTGGATGGGAAACAGAAAGTTTACCCCAGGGATCACTTCAATGGCTCTGCTGGACAGAGGCACAGGGAACTAATCTAAGGGGGATGCGAAAGCCAACACATTCTGGCTAGGCTTATAAATGCCTTTGGGCAGATAGCCTAGTACCTACCTATGAACCTATGAACAATGCACATATCTTCAAGGATAAATTAAATCTGAACTTGCTTGACTTCTGACTATGCCACTGTTATTCTCCAGGCTAAATTATTCCTAAACTACCTGTCTTGCATAGACAAACATTAGTGATTTTCTCTTCTGTCTTATTTTTTTTTCCCCGACTATCTTCTCATGACAAATTGCATATAATTACATCTGGCCTAATATACTACTGCTTAACTGTATCCAGTACTGATTATTTTGCTGTAAATTGTAATTGTTTATTTCCTAATAATTTGCTTTATTCATTGTCACTTTGTAGATACTGCATCTAATGTCAACTGAGCATTCTGTATGTTGTATAAGTACTACTGTAAATAGCTCTTGTGGAGCTTTGTACATACAGCTGCTAAATGTTACTTGGGTATTTAGTGTGTTGTATATGCACTATTCTTGTTATTTCCCATGAAGCTTTTCTCCCCAGGCCTCTGCTGAAAAGAAGTTTGTTTGTTCAGACAGGCTTTCCAGTAAACGATGAAAAATAAATAAATAATAAACTGAGCAGCTCATTTAGTGACATTAATTCCAGTAGTTATCTTTGCTATGACATTAATTATTTTATATATTTTAGATAAATATTATCTGCATAGCTCACCGTTTGTTTCAAGATTGTTTAGGCAATCGAGAATGGGTGGGTATTCTGATCACAAATAATGTTTCTGTATTTATCCTACACTTACAGAGGAAACGTGTTCTATTTTTCTTTCAGGTCATCTCATCCCCCAGTATAAAATGCACTGATTCCAGATCAGGAAACTTATCAGATTCTGAGCTAATATGCAATATTGGACACCCCGTATTCAAAGCTAAAACAGTAAGTTTTTATTTTTTTTATTTTTCTACTGTTTGGTGAGCCATCAATTTCCAGAAATGAATCTAGGCATAGAACAGAAAAACAAAATATATATGACACTGGCATAATAGCTGAGAGTAGTGAGAAAGGTGGCACTCTGATGAATATTTATTTCCAGCAGTACCAAATGCAATAAACTGTTATTTATAAAGTGAACCTTCTTGTGGCTTAATGCAACTATTAAGGGACTTGAAAGGATATGGTAAGTGAAGAAAGGCAGTAGGAACACTAACTTGAACTAATATACGAGTCATTCATCTGATAGTCATTAAGTAGTGTGTTATATTTTTGAATGTATTTTAAATGTATTTGTTTTAGGTTTTGCCTTTTGTTAAGATGTATGTCTAATGCATACAAAAAAAATCTAAGCAAGCATTCTCCTACTTGAGAGTAAAATTGTAATCTCAGCTTCTTGTTATATTTGTTTATAAGTTATAGTACAGCCTTTTGGTTACTGGACTGAATAATCTCATTTGTAAATGTTCAAATGTCCACAACAATGTATTTTCATTTCCTAACACCAGATATTTCTCTGTGCCACAGGCTACTTTAGCCAACATATTAAACTCCTGTAATGCCTACACGCCTATATCTAAGTATCTAATACAGTAGATTCATATTTACAGTTATTGTAAAACCATATTACATAGAAGCTGCTGGAACATTTCACCTTAATGTTTGCATGAGAGACAACAAAACTGTTAGCCAGAATAAAAAAAAGGAATATGATATAAATCCTGGTGAGTAAATGATGTCCAGTAAATTAAAAAAACTACTCAGGAATCACAAAGAGCCAAGCATTTATTAAAATATACCATGAACAAGCATGTTTACATCAAAAATATTTCATCAGGGTCATAAATGTGATGCCCTGACACAAAACTAATGCAAGCCTCACACTGGCCAATGACTTGTGAAGAACTATAAGATGATGCCTGAGTCTAAACCCCAAGACAGGCTTTACTGAAATTTGACTGTCTACAACACGGGTGTCCAACAGGTGGCCTGGGGACCACAATCCGGCATACTGAAGCATTTTTATCTGGCCATCAGTATGTCCTATAATAAACTGTTTTGGATGAAGAGACACATTGAACATGGTAATGTGGCCCCCAAACCATGACAAGTATTCTAAGTGGCCACTGTACTATATGATAAGCAGCCCCTGAACCAAAAACGTTGCCACCCCTGGGCTATAGGCACTTTAATGTTTTAGATTTTACCACAAAAGACTTAGTGCAACCATTCAGACTGCAAGATGAGTTAGTATGCGAGGTAGAAATATTGAAGAAAAATGAGTTATTAAATCAAATATCGAATTAGAGCCAGAAAGTTAGTTAACTTTCATGGGAAGTATACACTACAGATGTAATATTTATTTATTGTTTACAATATTGGAATATTAATGTTTCTTTTTTAACATAGTCAGAAGTGATAAGTTGTTTGCATTTGTAAAAAATTTTAAAGACTATTTTGTGTTTCTTCAAGAATCACATTTTTCAGACCTTGAACATTTGGAGCTTAGTAAATGTGGTTATCAGATAGTTTGTTTTGCCTCATATCCTTTGAGTGGGTATAGAGGTGTAGTTACTTTGGTATGTTGAGGTCATAAGTCTAGCTGGCAAACCAACAGCTTGTGCCTGTACTGCAAACTAGAGCATCACCCCCTCAGCTCTTCAGGTGAAGAACAAAAAAAAAAGACTTCTGCAAAACTACTGGATGCCATTTAACTAAACTACTGGATGCCATTTAACTAAACTACTGGATGCCATGTAACTAAACTACTGGATGCCATTTAACTAAACTACTGGATGCCATTTAACTAAACTACTGGATGCCATGTAACTAAACTACTGGATGCCATGTAACTAAACTACTGGATGCCATTTAACTAAACTACTGGATGCCATTTAACTAAACTACTGGATGCCATTTAACTAAACTACTGGATGCCATGTAACTAAACTACTGGATGCCATTTAACTAAACTACTGGATGCCATTTAACTAAACTACTGGATGCCATGTAACTAAACTACTGGATGCCATGTAACTAAACTACTGGATGCCATGTAACTAAACTACTGGATGCCATTTAACTAAACTACTGGATGCCATGTAACTAAACTACTGGATGCCATGTAACTAAACTACTGGATGCCATGTAACTAAACTACTGGATGTCATGTAACTAAACTACTGGATGCCATGTAACTAAACTACTGGATGCCATGTAACTAAACTACTGGATGCCATGTAACTAAACTACTGGATGCCATGTAACTAAACTACTGGATGCCATGTAACTGGCTTCTTGCAGACAGTACCCAAACTGTGCTCTCCTGCACTTCAAGTTAAGAGCAAAAAAAAAAAAGTCACTCTTTCTACTGACATGCCAATCAGGTGGCCAGATACATGACACACCTCCCTGCCCCAGCCAATCAGGTCCTGTTTCTGCACCCTGCCATCCTACCCTCCCACTCTCCTTCCTCTCATTTTAGTAACAAAAATGTTATTTCTTTTAAACTGTAGTAAACATCTTGCACAAATGAAGCAAGCAGTTGATGCAGTTTATAACCTGTATGGAGTTCTACAGTGCTCAGGTTTTACTTAAAAAAAAGAGTTTTTCTTTTTTAACTTTTAAACTGTAGCAAACTGCTTGCTACAATGTTCAGACCAGTTTTGACTTCTCTACAGTGCACAGGTTTAATTGCAAATACAATACTGGCATTTAAAAGCCAGTGTGCATTAAAGAGGAATCGGGATAATCCAATCACACTACCCAACACTTTGCACCAAGAACAGTTACCCACTACATCCCACTCTTGACCTGATAGAGTAGATATATGACAGTTAAAAGTAGGTTGGAAGCTAAGGTGTTTGCATTAAAGTGAGAACTGCTCTCTCCAAAGCAAAAAACACAGCATCCATGGGACCTGATGGTGTCCCCGGCTGTGTGCTCCATGAACTCAATGAGGAATTAAACCCACAGCTAGGACAGCTGTTTAATCAAAGTCTTACCTCTGGATACGCATCCAGGAGTGGCGCACTGCAACTGTGGTACCACTTCACAAAGGCGGTGCCTCCACCGACCCTGGAAATTACCGGCCCATTAGCTTGACAAGCCTTATCTGCAAAGCCATGGAGAGGATCATAATGGACCTCATAAATAAAGACATAGGGAATTTGCAGACCTTGGATCCAACCCAGTTTGGCTTTGTCAAAGGCAGATCATGCCTTTTAAACTTGGTTGACTTTTGAAACAGTCACCAAAGCCATTGATGAGGGAAAGGCAGTCCATACAGCCTACCTCGATCTGGCTAAGGCCTTCGATACAATACCCCATTCGGGTATCATTGAAAAACTCATCAGCTTAAATGTCAACCCATACATCACAAGATGGGTTGCAAACTGGCTGAGTGACAGAACCCACAGGGTCAGAGCTGCTGGCGCCATGTCAGACTCAAAGCCTGTCACAAGTGGTGTCCCACAGGGCTCAGTCCTGGGCCCACTCTTGTTTGGCATCTACTTTTCCAAGTACAAGCAAACACAGGAGGGTTATGGCTGACAAAGTTTGCAGATGACTGCAAACTGGGCCATAGTAGAAAACACATCTGACACAGATATCCTTCAGAAGGGTCTCACAGAAACGGATAACTGGTGCCAGAGCCACGCCTAAAGTTAAATGCCAAAAATGCATAGTCATACCCTTCGGGAAAAACAAGGTTACCCTAGCTACCAAATAGGTGGCAATCCACTGAGCACAGAAGAAGTTATCAGGGACCTGGGGACCCAGGTTGATAGTAGTCTGTCATTCGACACCCATGTAGCTAAAGTAGTTAGGAAGACCTTCTACATTGCCCACCTTATCATGAAGGGATTCTCATCTAGATCAAGGGAGGTCATAGTCTCCCTTTACTCATCACTCATCAGACCAATGATTGAGTACAATGCCCCATTCGGAATGTATCTGACCCGACACTTGCAGCAGCTGGAGAGGCCACAAAAGTTCCTCACCAAAAGGATAAAGGGTCTCAAAATCTGTCCTATGCTGCCCAACTGAAAGAACTCCAGCTCTATTCAGTCGCAGCTTGCTCAGAGGTGACCTTTGCCTAACATACAAGGCCATGTCAAACCCAGATTTGATGAATATGCTTCACCTCAAAAATCTAGATCCATCAGAGCCACAAGGGCGGAGACTTAAACCTTGACACGGCTATTAATAGGACGTGCTGGAGGGATAGATTCATCACCCAAAGACTCCCTATGCTGTGGAACAAAATCCCGGTACATGTGAGGCAGAGCACCTCGCTGGCCTTGTTCAAGAGAAATCTTGACCAATGGATGGGAGATCGCAGATATACCCCAGGGATTACCTCAGTGTCACTGCTCGACAGAGGCACAGCAAAATAATGGGTATAGTTCCCCATACTAAAGGGGTGGTGTAAGCCACAAAACGATGGGCTAGGCTTGTAAATGCCCTCGGGCAGATAGCCTAGTATGAACCTATGAACCTATGAACCTATAATATATGCATACCACCTGGAACATCTCGACTGGAGACAATACAGTTGCTTAATGACTGGATTGCCAAATAGGAGGGATTGGTAATTTGGACAGGTGAAAGGAATTTTTTTTGCTTCAGGTAAAGTGCATGCAGGTCCTCCTGTAAATAAGACACCTGCACTAGGGAAATTAATAAATATATGCAAACATTTTAGATACCTGAAGATATTGAAGAAGTCACACTGAGTAGGTACTTGTTTTTCTTACAGATTTACAGAGAGGAAATTTATGTTAGGAAAGCTGCAAGAAGTTGGAAAATATTTAATCAGAGCATAATGTGATGCTATAATGAAAGTTAGTGGTGCAGCGCAGAGAATAAATTATAAATAAAGTTACATTTATTAAGAGATACTGTAAGGGACTTTGTGGTTACTCCTGGTAACTAGAACTATCTGATATCAAGGTTCAGGCAGCATACAGAGGAGAAAACAATACCACTCAACTTTTTAGCATAAGACATTTGGAAAAAGATAAAAATAAGAAGGGGTATAAAGGCCCTAAATAGTGCCAAATTTTAAATATCACTCTTTTACACTTAGAAAATTGCTAGAACAATATGTCTTATGTTACCATGCATTTTCTGAAGTATATGAATTCTGAAACTCTAATGTCTGCCATTATTAATGAAGTCAGTCCTCTGTGATTTGCCAGAAAACCCCAAATTGTATGGGGGACAGACCAAAAACATGTAGCAAAAATCTGGACATTCTGTGAAAATCTGGACAGTTGAGTGGCATAGAGAGAAAGGACCATTTGAAAAGGATGTGCTATAACACTCCTGAAGATATATTAAGCTATTTTTGCTGGATTTTAAAGACAGTTATATGTAATAGATGTCTCACAAGATGTTTGGAATTAAGAATTATGAATTAATTGAAGTTTTTAACTAAACTTCTGCATAAGCTTAATCAGTTCTAGGCTGACTGTTTAATGAAGGAGTTTACATTAGACGGTTACCTGGGTAAAGGTAAAGCACCTGCTGCTGATGGCCTACATTTAGACATCTATCTAGAAACTAAAGAAATGTTTTCGAATGCATTCACAGTCTTTGTGGTCTGATGAAGCTTTACAGCAAAAGTGCTAACCCTGTTTTATAATAGACTACACTTTTATTCTTTGATTACTGGTTTGTGATATTTACAACTTGAACTGCTGCTAATATTTTTCTGCCTCAGGTATTATTTGCTATGGGCATTTTATGATATACTGAAAGGAAATATTTATACTGCTTCTACTACACTTCTGTTGTGTTTCTGCTGGGAGTTTTGGTGACTGCTGAATTTTTTCTACGTTATTCCCAAACAGTTACATGCCAGGGAGCTTTCCTTTTTTGTAAAACCAAAAACCAAAAATGGAGATGACAGCAAACAAACACAGACTAAGAACACAATCAATTCACTGTGGAAGTCCAATGAAGGGAGAGAACACAAAAAAGGAATGTAATTTATTGTTGAAATCCCACTCAATAACACACGAAGAAAATATCATTAACACTGAAAAAATATCACAAATACGTTTTCGTTCAACACTTCATCAGATGTAATAATGAAATAACTACAAAGAATTGTTTAAATACCAAATTTGAATAGGTGGCTTGGAAAAGGAACCAATCAAAGCTTGCAATTAATAAACATTAGGGCCAATCACCTTGAAATCATGAATATGTATATTTAATACGTAATTCATATAAAACACTATCAGTTTAAAATTCAAATATCAGACCATAAAAACTTTAATTAATGATGAGATTGTACTGTATATGTTGGACAAAGAATCATATATAAAAAATCATTTATAAAATGAATCTATATTGTTGTTAAATAATGCTGTCAAAAAACATTAAAAATACTGTGAAAAAAAGCAGTAAAAAGTAATGCATAAATGCCCTCTGGTGGACAAAAGTGTTAATTACAATTTAGCAGATCTTATTTTAATACAGGAAGGATGGAAAGCATATCATTCAGCCCAGGTTGTTTAGTGGCTTCTAATACTATTTGCCAATAAAGCTCACGATACTCAAGTTTTGTTTCCCACATGCCCCCTCTGATTACTTTTGGAACCACCTCCAATACAAAAAATAAAAATAAAGCTTCTGAACATATTATCTTATGACGAAAAAGAGCATTATTTGTATTCTATCCAATAATGATATTTTCTTCGTGTGTTATTGAGTGGGATTTCGACAATAAATTACATTCCTTTTTTGTGTTCTCTTCCTTCATTGGACTTTCACAGTGAATTGATTGTGTTCTTAGCTTTCCTTTTTTGCATTCACAGTCTTGGCTAACTATGTTCTTAATCAAACTAACCCTTCAACCCCCAACTCTTCAAGTCAGGAAATAATTGCTGTCATTTTGAAGCAAGTAAACTTCCTCTTAAAGAAGGCTAATATTGCCCACTATTTTCAGTCATAGGTATGAACTTTCTACTACCCTTTTAGCTAAAAGTTTGGCCATAATAGTTTCCATGTTGGTTGACTTAGACCAAGTGGGACATTTGCCTGCCTTAGCTGCTCATGATAAATTGATAAAAAAAATTGCTTATGAATAGAAGACACCACTTTAATGAAACACCCTTTCATAATACCAAGTCTAGATGCTAAAAAAGCATTTGACAGGATGAGCTTAGCAGTAACTTTTTCAGCTATTGTTGTACCTGAAATTTCCTGAGAGATTTGCTTACTTCAATCGATGTATCAAGGGGCCACAACCAGAATAAAGGCAGAAAAAAAAAAAAAAAAAATTCAGGTATTTAATTTAAGAAGAGGTACCTGTAAGGATGCCCCTTAATCTCCACTTTTGCTTTCTTTTTTATTTGGAACACTTGGCAAGCAGATTAAGGCAAATAATGGATACAAGTTGACGGGATTACATTATAAAGTTTCTCTGTACACAGATGACTTTTTAATGTATTTATGTTATCCAAAGTAGGATTTGGCTGCTATTTTTCAGGAATTAGATAAACTTGAAAAACTGTTCCCTTGCAGAAAATAATTGCAGAATATTCCTTTTTAAATAGAACCTTATCCCATAATTTACTTGGGTTTAAAGTTGGCTGATACACTAGATGGATCCATGAAGCTGTCTCTCGGGGAGTAGTTTAGAGAAGGCAAAGAATTTTTGTCAAATTTGGAAGGAGGTTTGCTTGGATATGGCACAAAGGATACAGACAGTACAGTGGTTCATGTTGACTTGATAATACATGGCTCACAAGGTCTTCCTCTTGCTATATCAGCACAGTATTTTTGGAATTTAAGAAAGGTTGCATCTTCATTTATTTGGCAGGGTAGAACTGAGGGTGGACTGGAATTTAAATAGTATTCCAATGGGCGTGGGAAGAACAGGAGTCCCCAAATTTGAGATGTATAGTATGGCAGCACAGTTAAAAGTTTTACAGGGAATAATATCCAAGTACTATGAAGTTAGATGAAAACCAGCTTTCATTTTATGTATGGAAGGGAGAAAGGGGGTTATGAAGTGTCTAAAAGGAAGAGGTCATCCAAAAGACAAAGGGATAAAGCAATAACTGTAGATTTCATAATAGTGATTAAGTGGGTGATAAGGAAAAGAACACCTGAAGACTTTTTCACTAATACATTTCACAAGGGGCTGGTGAATGCAGACTAGATATGTGATCAGAAATTTGAATATATTTCCAAAATTGCTGTACTGGGAACAGTTGCTGAGGGTACTATTTCCTTAATGTGAAACCAGTTTACTGGCATTACAGAGCGCATGTGATTCCTAGAGAACTTCTTGACTTATTGTTGACATCTTAAGAAAAGACTCAGATTTCCCAAAGATCACAAAAAAATTGTGTTTCTTTGGTTGGCAGTGTGTGTTGAGTATTTTTTTACATTTCAGCTAGACCTACCAGAACGTTTCCCACAGTAAATCAAAGTTTTGGGGGTGAATACTGGTATGGAAGGTGACTTTTATCATATATTTTGAGAACACTCCATGTTAGAGCTATTAAAACAAGATTTGCAGGAAATAAATGAACAAATGTGGCAAGATTAATGTTACTGCATCTTCATATTTGACTACCATAACTAATGTAAACTTTGTAGCTAGAAACTGAAAGAAGCTTTCCAGATGTTATCATATTGGCTACTAAATAATCTATTTCTAGAAAAAAGAAAAAAAGTGATCTGCCCTACAGACAATTACTATTTTTTGAACTAAAGGATTTAGAACTGATTATACAGAATTTGAGTCCTAGAAAAGACCTTAGCAAAATGGACTCCCTAGATTTTGAATATGACTTTGTACTATGACATTGATGGTCTTTTTCTAATGCTATTTAGCTTCCTGATGTTTGACAGGTAAAACAAAGAATGTGTTTATGGAAATGGGTGTGTGTTTGGGGACTAACCTTTGTTTCTGGCATTGTAATTTACTGTAAATGTTTGGCAGAGGGAATTTTTGAATAACTGTCTGTTATGCAAAGAAATGTTGCTCAAATGTGCATCTATATTATTTGTTCTTAGTATGACTGTAGGAGATGTATTTTAGTTGTCAGTGTTGCTACCTTTGAATTAAATGGCTCATAAAAAAACAACCTGAAAGTCCAAAGGTACATATCCTCCTCAGCCATTCTAATGGTATATTGGGGTCTCAAACTCAAATGAGTGTGAAGGCTGTGTAAGGCCTAGCACACACGACTGGAGGCCACAGTCTCCAAAACAAAACGAAAAGTAGCCAGTGTAACTAGAAATGTAGAGTTGTAGCCTTTGACTAGAATCAAGCTGGTTTATGGTCCGCTTGAGGGCTGAAGGCCGTGAGTTCGAGTCTAGTATAATGCATTCAGATAATAATTCCAGGGAAAATTGCTGTGGTGTCTGAAGACTCTTCGGAGTCAGAGTGCTCAGTTCCTAACATACAGTCTTCAGCTGATTCCAGCTCCAGTGACGAATTGTAAGAATGGTGCAAGACGACTGCCATTGCTCGATTTCTTTGTTTCTCCATCACCCAGTGAGAATTTGACAGTAGATACTTCTGATTCTGCTTGTGGACCTCATACAGAAGACCTAAAAGATAAGAGGCAGAAACCCGATATCTAAGAGGAGACACCATTAACCTTAAACAGATCAGGTAGAGGAAATGATATAATAGTTTAGGTGTTTACCTCACAGACACAAGGTACAGGTGTTGTTTCTCACCTTTGAAAAGGAAATTGGTTAAGGTTAAAATGTCCCACAAGAGTGGCTAGTCTAGTATTTGCCTATGAACCTATGAACCCAGTTCTAATAATGTTTAATTTAATTTGGCCATAGAACACATGGAGTATGCAGAATAAGTTAGACAATGTGACAGTAGTGTGGTACATCAGCACATAGGAAAGAATACATTCTTAGCCTCATTGCAGACTTGTTATGATTATTTGTAAAGATGCTATTTAGGTGAATCTTTTTCTCCAGGTTATTTAAATTCCAAACAAGGTGAATATCTTGATAGATAATCGGAGTAGACAGGTCTCAGTATCTTATGAATGGCAACTAAGCAAAGACTATTACCCTTTGTTGGCAAATATATGAGAACAATCCAAGGTGAACTTTTTTGCTGTTGATCTGAATCACCAGCTTTCTGCTCTGCTCCAGAATACTTCAGCCATAAGCATAGGCGATCTTTGCCTTCTCAGTCAGTGTGAGTTCTGATCTAATTTATGCCTTTAGTCCTGTGATGTAAAGAATGCTGCTAAAAGTGAAAAGAGGAAAGGGCAAACTTAATTTCTTTATATTTCCAGGACAGATCATATGGCCTTAGTTCAAGTTTCTTACTCAAATAATGGTAGCACCTCCAGTAACATGCTCCTCTGTAGCAGACTCTATTTGCAAGGACTAGATAGAGCTCTCCACCCATCTCTCACGTCCTTGAATTTAGTAGACTGAAGAGTCATCAGTTAATTCAAAATAGCCAATTATTTTCTACAGAGCTTTTATGTACTAAATTATAGAAATCTGTTCAGTACTAGAGAATCATACTAAATGGATCCTAACTGGACCAAATTTTCTTAGTGGCATGAAAACAAAGGCTTGTGTCCTGCTGCTTATTCATTTCTTTAGGTCATTGAATACTGCTTTAATGAATAAAGGCTTGGTGTATTCATCCATCTGTATGAATATATCTACTTTTCTGCTTGTGTGCCTGTTTCTCTAAATGTTTATGTAATTATATTATATTTCATTATGAAATACAATAAGACTTTGACTGGGGAGGTTAGAACTTACTCCACTAGGCCAGTTGCTACTGAAACAGCTTCTCTCAACAATGTATGTTTTAAAGTTCCTATTTGGACATCCACTCACACATTGTCTGAAGCGTACAAATGGGATGTCTAGTCTAGAGGTAAAGCAGATTTTGCTTTAGCTGTCCTACAAGGTGTGCATTAAGCCAATATTTCTCGGGTTCCTATTAGATTGTTGAAACTCCGTTTATGTGAATACAAAATAATTGACACGTATTGCGCGAAATATGTAATCGTCTAACATGCAAAACCACAAAATTTGAAATGTTGAAGTGTTTTGGTTGGCCCGTCTGCGGTATAGCTCTGTAAGATAAGTGTGCAATAGGTACGGACCTCAGGGTTAGGGTGCAGGTTAAGGTAAGTGCATAGACAGGTAATGTGTGTAAGATTTAGTGTAATGTTAGAAGTAGGGTTTTGTTAAATATATTTATGTGCATTATTTATTTTGTTTGGGTATATTTCTCTAGGGGAAGTGTGTGGTAGTTACAGACCTTAGGGTTAGGGAGGGGTTAAGGATAGTGCATAGATAGTTGTGTATGTGGGGTTTAGTGTAGGGTTAGAAGTTGAGTTTTGGTGCTTTACTTTCAGGTTAGGAGTAGGGTTTGGTTAGTGTATGTATGTGGTTTATGTATTTTGTTTGGGTAGGTAGTATGTAGCTGGTGGTGGGGTTGGCCGACTATTAACGTTCGATATTTTAAATTTTGCAGTTTAGTGAGTTCAGTATTTATGCTGTTCAAGTAATACATGTCGCTGTTTTGGTATTCAATGTAATGGATTTTTGTTGATTTAATATAGACCCATATTTCTCAAGTGGCTTGACCATCGTCCTTGGGGAGGTGCAGACCTGTTACAAGGGAGGCCCAAGCAAATCTGAAAATGCTGTGCATTTAATTGGTTAACTGTTTTTCTTTACTTCATTAATAAAAGCATTCAAAATGTGGAATGATAGTCAATGAAAATGTTTTAATTTAAATACAGGCCATTAGAAGATAATGTTCCAAGTCAAATCTTAATTGTTTTAAGTGCACAGGGATTGCATTTCAGCATATGTTTCTCTGTTGGAAAACCCAGACTTCTGTGAGTCCCATTCTGTCATGCTGTAAATTATACAACCATAACTGGAAGCAGATGACATACTGTTTGGAGCTCTTCCAACCAGTTTGTAAATACCTGAAGGAATTATCCCTATGGTGAACACAGAAAAGGTTGTATGAGTGTACTTACCATAACATTGGATATTTGCATAACAGAATCACTGCTGCAGGAATGGCTCACTCCCTATACCAGTTCTGCATGTTAGAGATCTGATGCTTATTGGTATATAATTATTCCATACCAGCTACAGACATTTTGTGTCTGTGTGTTTGAATTTCTGTTATAACGTTAATAATTTTACCCATAGTTTGTTGGACATTTTTCATTCTTCCAGATTTTTTTTATTAAGAGGCATTTAGTATTTCCAGAATGCTTCTTGGGTACAGTTTCTAAAAGGTTCGGTTTTATAATCTGCTTTCCAGGCTGTTAAGACTCATTTAGCTATTTGTTGGTAACATAATGAATGGCACTCCTGAGCACCAAAAGAAAAGAGTGTTAGAGAACAGATCCATTTCCTTTTTATAGAAAGACTATTCCTAGCACCTATGGCATGAGACTCTACCCTTTTGCCCTCTGAGATAATAATGGATCTGGCCAAATGACTGATGTCCACTTCCATCTTTATCCCATGTACTTTATGAATATCTGACCCACTGATCTTATTCTTCAAACATCTACTGTTACATTGAGTGGACATAACTTTACTGTCTGATCAGTTCAGCTCAGCATGAGAAACATACAGTATACCCTCAGTACTTCTAAATACAATAAAAAATTCAGGTGTGGTATGGAGAAGCTAATGTAAGGAAAGGGGTGACGCACGGACTTCACTGTAGCAAAATGTATGACTTATAATACAAGTTGTGGGCTCTATTTAAAGACATACCTTATACGCAACAAAAGCTAAAGCACATTTGTAAACAGTGTTTCTTTCTGTGTTATTACTATGCTGCAGTTTCTTTCTTTTTAACTAATACACACGCACAACTTCTCTTTTTAGCAACTGAACTTTACAGTTTCTTGGCAACTGGATTCAAAAAATGTGTATCCTGAAGATGCTGCAAACATTAGTATTGCAGTAAATAGGTAGGTAACCTTTAAACTAATTTTTAATTTATAGATTTGTACAGTTTACATTATTTTACTTAAGTCCACAAATGTTCTTATTATGGGAGACTTTTATTAAAAACATATTTTGTCAAATTTCTGCAGCAGGCAGAGTTCTTTTAACAGTAAGCCATATACTTTGTAATTATTATTATACATTTGTTATTTTGTGTTTATTTTTTGTTTTACTGTTGTATTAAAGTACTCATGGATTCATACATTTGTGTGCATAACTTTCTATATTAAGTATGATATCTGTTTTAGACAAGGCAGTTTATTCCCTTGATGAGAATCATGATGACAGAAAAGATTAAACTAAAGTTAACATTAATTACCTAGGAGATAGTTTTTAAAAAAAATAACTGTTCTTTTCCTTTTGTCTAAAAAGAGGAGGCTGACTAAGCCAAGTTACTGAATACCAATTCACCTCTCAAAAATGTAAACATTGAACAGTATAGCTATCTAAGCATTTGTTACAACTGCTCAAATCCACAACAGCCTCTGATTTATAAAGAAATATATGACGATGCAATGCATAATTAATGTTTCAAGGAAGGACAACTGATATGCGTAATCAGGTTATACCATCAGTAACATGGCCAAGTGCTTGACGAATTGCGCTAGAGCAAAAAGCATTTCCAACAAAGGTGATTGCTATAGTTGGGGTTGCCACTTTTGCTGGTGCAGTGATTTCAGGAGTAATTATATTAAGTTTGGGGTGCAGATCACAAATCTCTCTGAATGTCAGGTATGGAGGTCTTGCCTGTCACAGAAAAACAGCAATATCAAAAAGATGCTCACTTAGATATCAGTTAATTAATTTTTTTGATGAATTGGGTGTTGACAGACTAACACAGGACCATGCAGTCACATATATTTACCAAGAAAATGAAAATGCGTAAAACTATAAATATATAAAAATGTCTATATTCTTGGAAAATAGGTTAGATATGCTATCTAAACAACACAATTATTTCACAAAAGTTGGCAGCATTTATATACTTTTACCATTATAATATGAGCCTGTAATCCACAAAATATCACCAAGTCAGTAATGACTGCGGAATGAGAGTTCATCAGAACTCTGTGACACAATTGCATCATTACATATCTTATGAAGATTTCATTAAATGGTATAACCCACTGCCAAATGTGATGCACAGAATGCCATTTAATATTGATATAATGCATTTGTTCTTACTCAGATCTCACATCCATCAAGTGTCTATTCACAAGATGGTTTAAAAAATTGTTTTGCATGTCTGAGTTCAAATTATTGAATACTGTGAATGGAAAAAATACTTTATTTGCCATTTTAAATTAAAGCTCATAACTTGAGGTGATCCTTATTACTTAGAACTGTGATATAGAATTTTGCTCCTCTCTGTTGATAGGAGTCAGTTGTGGTGGTCTGGGCACCTTGAGAGTACATACCCCTTGAGCATTGCCATAGCAGGTGTGCCAGGCACATCCCATTGGCAGGAGGATCTTAGGCAAACTCGGGACATACTGGAATGATAACATTTCTCAGATTTCCTGAGAACATCTGGGGATCTCATAGGATGAGTTGGAGACTTGTATTGGGGATATCAAAGCTGGTATATAGTGTTTATCTTACTATCACCATGCCTCTCATTCACATAACACCCCCAGATGATCTATTATTTTCCACTTAACAATCAACCTGTGAGACTCTATTGCTTACTTAAAAGTGGCTTTAATAAATAGTGAAACATGATTAGCTAAGACTAGAAAATATCAAACATTTAAAATTGCATAAAGCCAGATTTTAAAACAAATTAGCAACAAGAAAACAATAATGAAATTTGCTTTACCAAAGTCAGTAAAGACCCCCCCCCAGACCAGGACTGATAATATGAGTCTTCTGTCCTGCACACAGGTTGATAAACGAAAACAGTCCCAAAGGTAAGCATAATTCTTTAGATTTAAATCCCCAACAACGGCTTTTCATAAGCATACTTCTTTAGATTTAAATCCCGAACAACGGCTTTTCATAAGCATACTTCTTTAGATTTAAATCCCTTTAAGTCCCGAACAATGGCTTTTCATAAGCATACTTCTTTAGATTTAAATCCCGAACAACGGCTTTTCATTATCTGTTTCAAATAGTAAAACTATTTAGAAGGAGGGTATCTGTGAAACTGCACCTGCTGCAAGATTGCTTGACTTAAAGTGCTTGCTGAACATTAGAAAGATTGTAAGCTGGTTGTGAAATAAAATCAAAGTGATACATGTAGATTTGATACTCCAGAATACATAACATAAGGAATAAGCACCTTACTAATATATATTTTTCTATGTTACTGGTTAATTGTATTGAGTGGTTGCAGGATTATTGAGTGTTTTACTACATATATAAAATAATCCAGATAAAGAGATGAAGATAATCTTTTGCTTTTTAAGTGCTGAAAAAGAAAATATTATTGCTGTTGGTGGGAAATCAGAAGTCAGCTATATATTACATAATTATCTTCAAGCTGTAAACATAAATGAATGGTACGGACCATCTGTTTTAATTTTATGAAACAGAAAGTAAAACTCTTTACTAAGTAAAAAACACTAAAAATTAAAATGTATACTGTATACACCCTGTTTTCTTATGGTTATAAAAGGACTAGGCAAGCCTCAACTCAAGTGCTTCAGATCAGCTGCTCTTATTGCAGCACTTGCAAAACAGAAATCAGCACTTGTCCCAATCTAGACAGCACTATTATTCTCCAAATTTCCTAGACAGCACTATTATAGCATAGCATAAGACCCTCGATCGTCTGCAGGACTTAAGTTTAATTTACTCTTCAAAGCATGTCCAGAGGTCAGCTTCAGGTGTACTCTCCAGTTCATCTGGTGGAATTGGGCATCCTGAGGCAATGTCACAACTGCCTCATGTATACAGACAACCCTCTCCTCTTACCTCTAGACACAAACACTTGTGAGAGATGCAAATACACAGCCAGACTGGAGGCTAAGCGCTCTCAACCCATGACTGTAACAGACAGTCAAGAGGATAAGGGACACACTTGCATCACACCACCTGTCACACATGAATCTACAAAACAAGCACCTGCAAAACATACGCATAAATACACAAAAACATATTCGGAGGCACTAGGTACCAATCTGAAAAAGAAACAGTGCCCTCCAAAGCAGACAAGCAGGCAACCTGCACCCCCAAACACAAGCCAGAAAACACATAATTCACCTCAGCAGTGTGCCTCACAACAGCCCTTAAGGCAAAACACCATACCTAACACGCTAGTAATAGGAGACTCTATAGTAAGGCACACGGATGTTCCACTCACCAGGCTGAACAAGGAGAAGGTTACTGTCAGCTGCCTGTCGGGTGCTTGGATCCACCACATAACACAGGCTCTTAGGTCACTCCAGAACAAGTACAAGTATGACGCTGTCATTGTACATGTTGGTGTGAATGATCTAAGACGTACCTCCCTGGACTATATGAAAAGAGACATTGAGGAGCTCTCTGATCATGTAGCCCAAGCTGGTATGACCCTGACCTTGAGTAGCATACTACCTTCACCTAGAATGATACCACAATACAAAGGCAAAATGATCAATTTTAACAATTGGCCAAGCTTCTGGTGTCATTCTAAGGGGATCCAGTGTCTGTCTGCCTGGGATGACATGATAGACGAGCCTCGCTGTTTTGCCAGAGATGGGTTGCACCTGTCACTCCTAGGTTTTCGAATACTGGCCAAGGCTCTTGCCGACCCCATAGTGCCTTTTTTAGGCAAGGCTCAAAGGACAAACCAACCACCATAACCACAACAGGTAACCAAAAACTAAGGGTAATGCTACTCAACACCAGAAGTCTCAACCTCAAAATGCACACACTCGAGGCTCTCCTCAGCATGGAGAAAATAGATGTTTGTGCAGTGACGGAAACCTGGTTGAAGGCTCAAGAGAGCACCCCAGCACTGCCAGGTTACAATTCATATCATACCCTCCAGCCTCAGTTACTGGATCACAGTACAAAGGGCAGAGGTGTATCCATATTCATCAAGGATGCCCATATCTCCAGGTTAGTAGCACAGTATGATGACCCAGAGATCATCCATGCGCAACTATCAGCAGGCAAAACCACATTTCAAGTCATAGCCGGTTATAGATTGCCCACCATGTCCCAAAATGCTCACTCTGCATTTCTTGAGACATTGGAAATTATAAAGGTCCTACCCAACACCATAATCTTGGATGATTTCAACTACCCTGGTATAGACTGGGTGAACTACCAATGTTCTAACTCCTATGCTCAGCGATTCATAGAATTTATAAATTCAAATGCCCTTGAACAACTAGTATGTTCCCCCACTAGAGGGGACAACATATTGGATTTAATCATCACAAATATGGGCGCCCATTGTACCACACCCATTATCACTCCCTCCTTGGTCAGATCCGACCACAAACCGATAACCCTGGACATCCTCACCCTTCCACCTCCCCCAGTCAAAGAAACCATAGTCAAAAACCTTTCCAAAGCAAACTTCAAACTACTTGCATCCGAAGTGGAAAGCTTCACTATTCCCTTGCAGAAGGATAATGATATCCAGGATGCGGAATCCTACACCAAGGCACTCTATATGCATCTTCAGGATTTCATGGACCGTGCTATCCCAAATAAAACCAAAACTCCTTCCTTAAGCAAGAAGAAACCAGTCTGGTGGACCCCAGCCATAAGCAAACTTTACAATAAAAGGAGGAGACTTATAAAAAAAGGCCAAATCTCAAGTAGAAAAATCATCCCTGATCAGCATTAGTAAGAAATTGAAGGCCCTCATCAAGTCAACTAAAGCTAATTTTGAAAAGAAAGTTGCCAAGTATAACCATAAGGCCTTCTATGGCTACATCAAAAACCTAAATGGCAATGCTCAGGTCTGTTCTGAGCTAGTTCAAAATGGAACAAAATACACTGACCCTTCTGACATTGACAACATCTTGGCTGACAGGTTCAGTGCAAATCCCCACCACCACCACCTACAGGGCCTATTACCATTCCAGGGGATTGTGTAAGTCCAATTATTACTGATACATTGGTTAACAAGGCTCTATCTAAAGCTAAAAACACTGCCTCCATGAGACCAGATGGTGTCCCAGGCTGTGTCATATGTGAGCTCCAAAAGGAATTAACCCCGCATCTTAATACCCTGTTCAGTCTCAGCCTCTCCACAGGATATGCGCCCATAGAATGGCGCACAGCAATGGTGGTCCCGCTACACAAGGGTGGGGCCACAACTGACCCTGGGAACTACCGACCAATAAGCCTGACCAGTCTGATCTGTAAGGCTATGGAGCGAATCATTATGGAACTCATAAATGGTGAGATTGGGAACCTCCAGTCACTGGACCCCACACAGTTCAGCTTCGTCAAGGGCAGATCATGCCTCCTGAACCTGGTGGATTTCTTTGAGAAAGTTACTCAGGCTATAGATAAGGGAAAGGAGGTACACACAGCCTACCTTGACCTTGCTAAATCATTTGACACCATTCCCCATTCAGGTATTATTGATAAGCTCACCGGCCTGGGCATAAACCCTTACGTCACGAGATGGATCGCAAACTGGCTCTCAGACAGATCCAATAAAGTAAGAGTAGCAGGATCTATGTCCGAATCTAGTCCAGTAATGAATGGTGTGCCTCAGGGCTCTCTCCTGGGGCCCCTCCTGTTTGGCATATACTTCTCAGAAGTACAGGCAAGCACGGAAGGGCTGTGGCTGACTACGTTTGCGGACGACTGCAAACTGGGTGCTATAATAAAGTCTCTGGCCAACATGGAGATCCTCCAGAAGGGCCTAAATGAGACTGATGCATTGTGTCAAAGCCATGGTCTCAAGCTAAATGCAAAAAATGTGTAGTATTCCCCTTTGGAAAAAAACAGAGTACCCGCAAACTACAACATAGGAGGTAATCCCCTGAAATCTGAAGAAATTAGGGATCTAGGGACCCAAGTAGATAGTCAGCTTTCCTTTGATAACCACGTTGCCAAAGTGGTTAGAAAATCCTTCTATGTGACCCATCTGATCACGAAAGGGTTCGCATCAAGATCTATGGATATAATGGTGCCCCTCTACTCTTCCCTCATCAGACCCATTATTGAGTACAATGCACCAATTGTAATGTACCTGGCTAGACATCTCCAGCAGCTGGAGAGATCACAGAGGTACCTAACCAAGAGGATTACTGGCCTCAAACAGTTGCCCTATGCAGCACGATTGAAAAAGCTAAGTCTGTTCTCTTTTGCATGCCACTTTCTCAGAGGCGATCTCTGTCCAACGTGCAGAGCCATGTCCAACCCAGAATTGTTGAACATGCTCCATCTTAGCAAAACCAAATCTACTCAAGCTACACTCTCTAGGGATATAAACCTCAACACAACAATGAATAGAACATGCTGGAGGGATAGATTCCCTTTGCAGATACTTCCCTTACTATGGAACAGGGTACCAATCTACATAAGACAGAGCCCCTCACTATCACTCTTCAAGAGGAACCTTGATGAGTGGATGGGTAACAGAAAGTTCACACCGCGGATCACACCAACAGCACTACTAGATAGGGGCCAAGGGTACTAGCTGCTAGTACAAGGGTCTAGGGAACTACTAAAGGGGCGGTGAATACCGTACAACGTGGCTGGGCTAATATATGCCTTTGGGCAGATGGCCCAGTACCAACCTATGAATCTATGAACCTATGGTACTTCAACACTGTCATGCGGTGTCTGTCTCTCAGCATAAAGCCTACTTCAAAGGAGTGCACATTTAATTAATGGGTGCTCCTTACACAGTCTAACAGTATACTGGCAGCTTCTGAGAGTACAGCAAAGTTAACTTTTGTTGGGAAAGTGTGTATTTGTAGAATTACAAACCAGGAAAAAATCCAAAAACTCTCAAATGTCACAAATGAAATCCAGAGACTCTAAGTGGAAATGGAGCTTTTTAATAATAACGCTATAAAACTATAAAAGCACACAAAAAAATTAAAAATGTAGCACCAACCAATGTTAGATAAGCACTTTCATCCTGTTATATTCAAGACTTCATCAGATGTAGTAAGTTTAGTATACCATGTTTAAATCCCCCTCTACATTGATGTCAGTCCAACTTTTAAGCCAATCAAAACACAGAGTTGCCAGACATGACTCCCACTCAAATTTAATCTATTAAAAAAAATCAAAAATATAATATATGAAAGGCAATAATTTCTAAACCTGAATGGACCTTTCTATAGTACACAGTTGTAACACATCCCTATCCATAAACTACCCTTCTTTCTCCAATGATTTTAATTTTAAAATACTAGTGATGGATGCATGCTCGTTTAGGCCTGGAAAGCTAATTATGTTAAGTCGTAACTGCCAATACATTCCTTCTTTTCCAGAAGGATTTTCCAGGGACCACCTCTATCATTCTTTTTCACTTGGACCAGGATAGTAAACTTAAACCAATGTTTCTTATTCAGGGCTATATGTTTATATTTATTTGGATTCACTTTATAACCTCGAAATGCTGAAATATCAAATTTCAGTATCTCGAGACTATAAAACCGAATCCACAAAACACCGACAAACAAAAACCGCGAAACCACATAACCGAAAACACCGCACACACTACACTAAACATACAACACAACACCCACATCACAACATAAACAAAAAAACAACACACATACACAACTCACACACACATAAGCAGGGGGGCAAGCCCCCCTGTACCCCCACACCCCCCTACTTATATATACTAACTGCGAGATCGCACAAACACAGCACAAAAGCTCACTCACACACGCACATTCTCCAATCCCTCACACACACTCTAACTCCCACTCAAAACCCTTACAAAACACTCACTTACCTGACATAACACCTACATCCAAACACGGGCACCCCGCACCAACAAAACACAAACCCGGACATTACGTAGCGCAACTTCATAACCGCAAATTCGACATATTTTCAAGATATGTCAAATTCACGATTATGAACGTTCGCTATTTGTAACATTTGACTTTATAGCTTCGAGATACTGAAATTCAACATTTCAGTATTTCAATGTTATAAAGTGAACCCATTTATTTATATGGATCTACTTCCTAAGCTCGAAGTTTCAAAACTTCAACCTGCAAATGGTTAAGACCATAAGATCTTAGTTTCAAAACTTTGAAATTGTAATAAAATAAAAAACAAAAACAAGCCCCCCTGCACCCCCAACTCCTGCCAAATAAATATTTCAACTCTGAGATCGTACTACAGTGAGAAAAATGGTAAATTTCCTGGTCTGTGCTGTACGGCAATCTCCATTCAAGGCGTGCAAAATTTCAAAACTTTGATCTTATGGTCTCCACCATTTGTATTTCGAAGTTTTGAAACTTTGGGCTTGTGAAGGGAAGCTATTTATATTTCAGTATGTAACTATATAAATACTAAAAACATCCAGCACTTCAGGAAAAGCTAAATGCAGGATTGTCCTTGACTGTTGAACAAGTTGAGTGGTCCTTCCATCACGACCACCACTACATATCCACTAAGCTCCCTAATACTTAGCTGTTATCTCAGGACTTCCCATTAGAAGTAATTGAGGAACTAGGAATGTTGGCATTGTTAACTAACACAACTGTCTGTGCTAATTTATGCACATAAGTGTGTCTGTGTATCACTCGGGTATGTAAATCCCTTCTCACTGACATTTCCTGGTGGGAGAAAACATTGCTGATTAGCATAAGTTGATTGCCCAGAATGCCTCATTAGCATTTAACATTAGAATCATTGTGGTGTGCCTGTCTATGAATTGGAAAGTGTATCCACCTGTGATTTTCCACCCATGTTAAGGCTTACACTAGTCATAGTCCATTCTGAATCCGATCCTAAGTTGTTTGGATTTAGTTAGAAAATTGAATTGCAAAATGTATTCTTTTAAACATCAATACAGGTTAATCATTAACATGGGTACGCCTACATTAATAGAAAAAAAAACAGCAGTATATTAATTCTTTTGTTTTTTTCATTCACTCCAGATTACAAATGTTGTGTAATTTTAAGATGTAACTGTACAGAATGAAAAAAGCACCTTTATAACAGACTTAACTATTTAGATTACATACAAATTTCATTAAGAAGTATCATCAGGAAATTATACTTGTAGGCGCATACATGTGCTGTATTGGCCCTGACTCTTAGGAAGAGAAAGGCATATTTTATGATGTCTACAAGACACTCAGTATAATGTTTTATTCAGCATGCAATCTGGCATATGATTTTCTAGGAGAGGGTAGTTTTACACAAGATGAAAGAGACAATCCATGAAGTTCGTTCAACCAGCAGCCCCTCCCACTGACACATAGTGAAAGAACGTCATAAATTTGTGAATTTAGACTTTTCTTTTGACAAGTTATTGTTTATTATACCATGAGGCATAACAAAATTTAAGTATTTTTTAAGATATTATAACCTTGACTATAGACGATTGTCACTGCTGAAGTGACACCCTAACCACATGTGCAAAAATGGGCTGTGGATGGATGGATAACGTTTGAAGCCTTATAGCTTGAAAAATGCATTAAATGATGTTCCTGCTTTGGTTAATTGTGAACCAGTATAGCCATTGGTATACAAGTAGATGCTAATGGTAGTGTTAGTTATAAGATTATTTCTGATATGTCACTATACAGATGACACACAAACATTCCTATGATGTTTCTTCATGCAATTTTGAACTCAGCGTAAGAAGATTTAAATGTATTGTAAAATATACTTTCTTAAGCTTACAGACAGTGCAAGTGATATAATCTGAGCAGGACAAACGTAAGACTGTTAGTGCCGGAAGTATCTTTTATTTCAAAGACAATGCCAATGTAAGTACTTGCTGGATTCTTAAAGGAGAAGGAATTGAATTTACATATATGAGTAGTATAAATCTCTTGTTCATTTTTATAAAAAATAAAGTAAACATTTTGCTTTGCTTTTTAAGAGACTGCAGTAAAAGAAAGGAACATGCCATTTTGCATTCCTCTAAAGTACCAGGATTTAACATAAATCGACATTATTTTTGTGGTTATTTATTTCATGCTCACTGAAAGCAAAACTGATTTTCAACCTATTCAGTAACAGTGGTTATATGGCATATTAAAATGGTTTACCACCGTATAACCGACAGATGGATGGTCAAGCCCTGATGACTGAAAGAGTGCGGCAAATATGCACATTGCTGAATGCAACTGTATCGAATCGCAAACCCGTACCCCCTTTGTATCCCATGTTAGCACTCTTTTTGGATGTAGAGCGGTCGAAAATGTTGCATTTGGTGGTTTTGCGACATTCCGACCGTTCGACATGCAAAAATTCGGTTACCGGAATCGATCATTGTTGGGTTCAACTGCCGTGTGTTCGGTTATGCGGTGGTAAACCTATTCAAACATACTCTATTTGCTAACTCAGGAGAAAAAGTTTAATTTATGGGTTCTATACTGTATTATAGTAGAATTTTGTAAGACATTCTAACTAGGATACACAGTGCACCAAGAGTATAAAGGTTATAAAATATCATCAGTTATTGCAATTTTGTGTATTTAAGTGAAACAGACATCGACTATGAATGTGTGCATTCTGAGTAACATACTTACAGGCAGTTTGATTAAACTAGTCACCTTAAGTGGTGTAAAGAAAATATTCAAGTTCAGTTTGAGCTAGTTTTATTTGTGGCTGAGTAAACCTCCTAGATTAAGAAGTGTTTTTTCCCCACATGACTGATTTTCAGGGACATCCCCGATTTTGCCTCAGAAGTTTGCTCTGTCCTTCCTAATCCCTCTTAGAACTGATGATTTTGGGATAATGTTGATGGATTACACTTAATAAACAATGGCAATAATTCAAGTTATAGAATTCTTTTACTTCAAAAAAATGTTACTTCACATTCTTTTATTCTGTCAACTTCGCAAGTTTATAGCACTAGTATTTTAAAAACAGTCCTTGATTGTTTCCAGATTTGTCTCTGATTCTGGAGAAAAGAGGTGGAGAGATATCATTTCTGATATTTTTGGCCAGAGTTAAGGGGTCTAGGATCTGAACAGGTAAACCATTTACTGTAATGGCTGAGTAAAGGATCACATTTATCTATGCTAATTAGTAGATTCTAGGTTTGACTCCTGGCTAAATAGCAAATGCTAAATTGACTAAAGTGCCACACACTGAATTAAATGTTGTTGTTGTCTTTTGGCTTTTCCCGGTTAGGGATCGCCACAGCGGAATTCCAGTCCACTAATGATTGGCAGTAGATTTTCATAAACGCCAAGGTGCCAGCTCGACATTCAACCTTCAACGAAGGCACGCCCATTTACGCATGTCTTTTGAACACCCACCCAACTGCGGGGAGGACATGCAGACTCCACACAGAAGGCACTCCCCATACTCCAACCAAGAATTGAACAGGAGAACCTCTTGCTGTGAGGCAACCACGCTACCACTGCACCACCACGGATACCATGTACTATTTATTACAATTCAAACTCTGACATCTTAGTTTAAAGTTATTGTGTCATGAAACTGCAGACAAGTGTTTGATGTGTTTATAAAGCAGTCCACAAAGAACAAATTAACTTGTGTTTAATGAATTTCAACACTAGAGGAGTTACGGGAAACTGTATGAATACCTTAATTCTTGCAAAGGGCAATAATCAGTATACACTATTAATTCATAATACAGTTTCAAATGGGTTAACTTTATTGCCACTTTTAAATTATACAGTTTGCTTTCAACCAAATTTCTTTACACATGTGCATATCTATATTCTCACAATGAAATTTATTTTTCTGAAATTACAAAGGATTGCAAAGGTTTATATTTTTAAGACAGTTTTTATTTAGATATTTTGTATTTTAAACAAGGGTTCAATAATTCATAGTAATGATGTTCAAATCCATTAAGGAGAAAGTGAGACAGAAATTGTTACTAGTTGGAGGATATGAGAAGGAAGTTACAGGAATTAAAGGGAAAGGAGGGGGCATATGACTGCAAATGAGTACAAATGGAATTAAATATATTACAGAAGAACTAACAAGCATATCCCTCAATCAATCTGATGTAGACATGGGTTGGGCCTGGTTCCTTCTTAATCTACTGATTTTTTTCATGAGCTTAGACCTGTTTAAAATGAATACATATATTATTAGGTATAATGCATCAAGACGTTTTGCTCTGACAATAATATTTTTTTTACTGTTTTTCTGACTCTGACATGTTGTTTTACTTGCCAGAGTAAGGATCTTTAATGCTCAGAAGTTGAGACGTTATGATTTTTAAACTGTGGATACTGAGAGATATGGACATGGGGATGCTTAAATGCACTATAAATGTATCCATTTCATAAAAAAAGTAGTTATATAGGAAATAAAACTTGAAAAATCCAAAGCTTCAAAAACCAAATAAGAAACCAGCTCAAACCAACTACCAAATAGCCAGACTTGGACAAATGGATTTAGCGCTTTCATTCACTTTAATTACGTGAACTTCATCAGAAAAAACACTCACAGACCTACCCCTTCCTTTTATACTGAATTAAATAGAATAACAGGAAATGATGTATGACACCAATCAATCAAATAAAAAATTGTAGAACATAATCAAAAGAATAATACAATCAATCTATAATACATAATATTCTAACCATAATATCATGTAATTCTGCATAAATGATTTATCTATACATTAAAAAAACATTTCAAGTTAATAACTTCATTTAAGCCGGGTATTTTATTTGCCCCAAATAGGAGCTGCCAGAATGCCTCTTTACATTCCAACATGTTACTTAAATCCCCAGCAAATAAAGCTTTATCAACACTATCTAAAACAAAAAACTTAAACTTTTTAAATATTGAACAAGAAAGTGCATGTTTACATAATGAATTAGTCTTGTCTTTTTTCTTTATAGCTAAAATGTGTTCATATATTCTACGTTTAAGGCTTCTTAGTTTTTCCTATGTAATAATTTTTACATGTGGTACAGGTGGCTAAATAAACTACATAGTCATTGTTGCAGTTATAATACTTTTTGTCCAAAATGTTTGTCTCAAATGTTCCACAATAACAAACGACGAGTTACTAATAAATCTACATTGTTTGCAAGTCATGCAACCAAAAGTTCCTTTCTTATTTGAACAAACACGGATATTCTTACTAGCCTTATCTTTACCTGATTCCATCATGAACTTGATGTTAGTAATTCTCTTAAACATAAGTTTAGGTGTCACCTTTAAAATTGAAGCCAATTCCTTATTTCCTAAAATAATTCTCCAAGTGTTCTCAATGATATATTTAATGTTCCACATTTCACTAACTATAGGCAAAGGAAATGCAGTGTGAAATTTTTGTGTATTTGTTACACTGCTCATCCTACAGATATTCGGTGGACCCACCACTGAGTCCTTAGAGTGTAAAATTGGTTTAGCAACCCCATTTCTTAAAGTTCTAACTTCACCTTCTATTCTCTTCAACTATTCCAAATCATACCCTCTGTTAAGGAACAAAGATCTCAGATATATTAATTCCTCAGCAAAAACCTCTTCATCTGAGGTCTGTCTATTCAATCTTATAACCTGACCCTTGATGACTCCCTTCTTCATATGAACGGGATGCAAACTTTCCCTGTGTAAATACTGATTAGCAAAACATGGTTTCCTATATATTTTGCTTTTGAATTCTCTTGTACTATCATCAATACGTATAGTCAAATCTAACAAATTGATGTTCTTTCCAAATTTTAAAAGATAAAGAACTTGTGGTGTTGTTCAAATGTGTAACCAATTCAACAAATTCATGATAGTCACCCGTCCACAGAAAAAAACAAGTCATCAATGTATCTATAATATAGATCAACTTTGCTAAAACTGGAGTGTGATTCTAAGAATTTTTGTTCCCAGTTTTCCATGACTAAATTGGAAAAAGCTGGGGCAACTCTTGCCCCCATGGCTACACCTATGAGTTGTTTGTACAGTACTCTGTTGAATCTAAAATAATTATTGTCCAGTACTAACTCCATTAAACTACATAAGGTATTGATCTTCTCTACCAAGAAATCTGTATTCCCAGATAAATACTCTCTCATGTATTCCAAACCTTTTTCTTGATTTATAGAAGTGTACAGACTTTTTACATCCAAAGTTCCAAAGTAGATAGCTTTGTTCTATGTCCCATAATCTCTCAGGACTTCAAGCAAATGCCAGGAGTCCCTGAGATAGTGTTTCGACTTCTGAACTACTGGGTTCAAAATATTATCCAACCATATAGACATATTTTAGTCTTAGACTGCTTTGCTGAAATAATAGGTCTAAATGGTGGATTTTTTTCATTATTTTGTATTTTGGGGATACCAAAAAATGTTGCAATTTTTGGATGTTCTACAAGTAAAAAAATCATATTCCATCCTATTTCACCCTGGCAAAACATGTCAATAGTGTTGTGTCCAGCCTCTTAAAACTATGGCCTACTTGTTCATAATGAACCTTTTTATAAGTACTTTTGTCCTCCAACATGGAATCTATAGAATCTACATAATCGTTGTTATTCATAATAACTATCTTACCACCTTTATCTGCCTTCATAGTTCTAATTTCAGGGTTTTTTATCAATGTTTTTAGAGCCAAAACTTCATTTTCTGTCATATTGTTTTTTACGTTGGGGCATTGTATCCTTCTGAATTCACTTTCACAAATGTTCTGAAACACCTGCAAGGTGTTAAGCAAAGGTGGATTAAAAGCACTCAGTCTACAAGGTGTTTGTGTATGTGTTTGATCATTATACAAAACATCCTGCGTAATATATCTTAAATTAAGTTTTCTTAAAAATAATCTAAACTCCACAAGTAATTTACCCATATTCATCCCACATGTAGGAATAAACGAAAAACCTTTCCTTAGCAAATTCTCCACTTCTAAAGGAAGGGGTATGTCAGACAAATTTAAAATGTCAACAGCAAAAGTACTAGTGGTGGCTAAATTTACCACCTTCTTTTGTTCTTCCCTTTCCCCTTCCCCTTGTACTGGGTGGAATTGTACCACTTTGTAGTCCGTTTTTTGGATGACACAACTTTCTGAAAAGGGGCATTGTTTTGTTTGGCTGATGAAATGACAATTTCAGCATAACTAGTTCTCGCTTCATTTGTATTGTCTCTTTGGTCAATAGGAGGGCAAGCCGAATCCACAACTAAAACAGCTTCTTTGTCCCCCATACATCCTGACACACTATTTTTGTTACCTGTTCTCTCAATTGGAACAGTTTCATTATTGCTCTCACTTTCTCTTTCACAATGTCCGTTTTGACCAATTGAGTTTTCTCTCTCATTTCATCACAAACAATATATGCCTGATTAGAATTATAGGCAGTAATGTCTCTTCTCAGCTTGGACTGTTTCCTCGAAATTATAGTGGCCCTGTGCCAATCAGCCTTTGCTTCAACACCATTGTACAATTCAGCAAAGTTTTTAAAGCAAATGTAACTCTTGATACAGTCATCTAAATTTTTTATATTGTCTCTAATTTTGATGATTTCCTTTTCATAATGTTCCACCAATATACGCATCATGGAGAGCCCAGTCTCATTGTACAAATTAATCAAAGTTCTACATAGACCATCCCCTGGTGTCACACAGTTAGGGAATTTGGTAGTTTTGGAAGGTAACGTTTGGATTTATGTCTGCAAAGAAAAAGACAATCCATTTAGTATGATGCGTGAAGTGGCTGTGAATGACACAATAAGTAAACATTCGAATGATATAATTTCATGTAAGAAAAGCATTTATGAGATGGAGAGATTGGTGATGAAGTATGTGACTTTAGATTTGGAAATACAGTATTTAAATGAATGTATTCTGTGTAAAATAGTACCGCAAGGGTAAAGAACTGCCAAATTCTCGGGAGAGAAGATCAACACCTTATGTAGTTTAATGGAGTTAGTACTGGACAATAATTATTTTAGATTCAACAGAGTACTGTACAAACAACTCTCAGGTGTAGCCATGGGGGCAAGAGTTGCCCCAGCTTTTTCCAATTTAGTCATGACAAACTGGGAACAAATATTCTTAGAATCACACTCAAGTTTTAGCAAGGTTGATCTATATTATAGATAAATTTATGACTTGTTTTTTTCTGTGGATGGGTGACGATCATGAATTTGTTGAATTGGTTACACATTTGAACAACACCCCAAGTTTATCTTTTAAAATTGGTGGGTTTGGAAAAAGCATAAATTTTTTTAGATTTGACTATAAGTATTGATGATACTACAAGAGAATTCAAAAGCAAAATACATAGGAAACCATGTTTTGCTAATCAGTATTTACACAGGGAAAGTTTGCATCCCGTTCATATGAAGAAGGGAGTCATCAAGGGTCAGGTTATAAGACTGAGTAGACTGACGTCAGATGAAGAGGTTTTTGCTGAGGAATTAATATTTCTGAGATCTTCATTCTTTAACAGAGGGTATGATTTGGAATGGTTGAAGAGAATAGAAGGTGAAGTTAGAACTTTAAGAAATGGGGTTGCTAAACCAATTTTACACTCTAAGGACTCAGTGGTGGGTCCACCGAATATCTGTAGGATGAGTAGTGTAATAAATACACAAGAATTTCACACTGCATTTCCTTTGCCTATAGTTAGTGAAATGTGGAACATTAAATATATCATTGAGAACAATTGGAGAATTATTTTAGGAAATAAGGAATTGGCTTCAATTTTAGGAGGTGACACCTAAATTTACATTTAAGAGAATTACTAACATCAAGTTCATGTTGGAATCAGGTAAAGATAAGGATAGTAAGAATAATCGTGTTTGTTCAAATAAGAAATGAACTTTTGGTTGCATGAATTGCAAACAATGTAGATTTATTAGTAACTTGTCCTTTGTTATTGTGGAACATTTGAGACAAACATTTTGGACAAAAAAGTATTATAACTGCAACAGTGACTATGTAGTTTATTTAGCCACCTGTACCACATGTAAAAATTATTATATAGGGAAAACTAAGAAAAGCCTTAAACGTAGAATATACGAACACATTTTAGCTATAAAGAAAAAAGACAAGACTAATTCATTCTATAAACATGCACTTTCTTGTTCAATATTTAAAAAGTTTGAGTTTTTTGTTTTAGATAGTGTTGATAAAGCTTTATTTGCTGGGGATTTAAATAACATGTTGGAATGTAAAGAGGCATTCTGGCAGCTCCTATTTGGGGCAGATAAAATACCCGGCTTAAATGAAGTTATTAACTTGAAATGTTTTTAAATGTATAGATAAATCATTTATGCAGAATTACATGATATTATGGTTAGAATATTATGTATTATAGATTAATTGCATTATTCTTTTGATTATGTTCTACAATTTTTTATTTGATTGATTGGTGTTGTACATCATTTCCTGTTATTCTTTTTAATTCAGTATAAAAGGAAGGGGTAGGTCTGCGAGTGTTTTTTTCTGATGAAGTTCATGTAATTAAAGTGAATGAAAGCGCTAAATCTATTTGTCCGAGTGTGGCTATTTGGTAGTTGGTTCGAGCTGGTTTCTTATTTGGTTTATATAGGAAATAAAAAATTAAATTTGTTAGGCTGTGTACTCGTATGTGAAAGATCTAATAAGAAACATGGTATTTTGACCTTTTGTTTACTTTTAAACACATCAACTGAAAATGTACGTTTAGTATATTTTGATATTCTGCCAATGTTTTGTTTTAGCATTAGGAAGACAGTTTTACAGATCACTTCAGGATTTTCAAAACGTAGTTATATAGGAAATAAAAAATGAAATTTGTTAGGCTGTGTATTGGTATGCGAAAGATCCAATAAGAAACATGGTATTTTGACCTTTTGTTTGCTTTTAAACACATCAACTGAAAACGTATGTTTAGTACATTATGATATTCTGCCAATGTTTTGTTTTAGCATTGGGAAGGCAGTTTTACAGATCACTTCAGGATTTTCCTAAAAGCTTTTTGTTTATATGATTTACCACGAGCACTAATTCTAAAGCATCAATACATTTAAGTAAACTAAAGGCTCAAAAGGAAGGTTATCATGCATAATTAGAACATACATATTTCTTGGTGGGATCCTTCTCACGGTACCTATTTTCATCTTATGACTGCTGTGTATTACACTGATACATTTGTGAATAATAAGATTCTGACATCATGACTATTTCGCAAGCTTTGACATCTGACAGATGCATGCTGGTACATCTGTAGAAAGAAGACTTAATATTTAATATTTAATATTTAACATCTGAAATATACAAAATCATATGTGATTTTTTTTTTGTCTTTTGGTTAAAACAATTGATTAAGACTAATGCATTTTTGTATTCTGCTAATATATTATTCAGTATAAAAGAAAATGAAAAAAAAGTTTAAGTTAGATGCGCTCCCTTACTTGAATATGTAAATCTGTTTTGATAACAAATTTAAAGGGAAAGTTGTTGTATACTGATGAATGTGTTATTATTTTTTTACACTGATGTAATGTGTGTCAGTCTCTTTGAATGGATTTTTATGTGTTTTTCTAAACTAAGGAAATACACTGAAGTTAGGAATTAGACTAATACTGCTGATATCAGACAATTTTAAATATGTAACTGAATGTGCTGTACATCGTGAACAGCTATGCTGAGCTTGAGCTGCCTGACAGTTTGTACATGTGGAAGGTGCTCTGAAGCTTTGGGAGGTGGCCAGCTGTTATATCCTTGGCAGGATATAACCCATGTAGCTAAGGCTACTGCACCAGTGATCAGAATGATGAATATATGTTTCTGAGCAACATTGTGCTGGGTACAGCATGCATGGAATTCTTCCTAGTAATAGAGACATATGGCAAGTGGAAGTAAAAAGAGCTGGCACATCACTGAAACCATGTATTCCTTCCATCTGCCTGGTAACAGAGAAAACACATGTCAAAGTCAGTGTAAAATGATTACAAAACTGCTTTATGAAAATGGACTAATAGTATCTAAGTATCTAATAATAAGTTCCATATCATTAGAAACATTATATTATACTTAACTGTATATATTTTAGCGCACTCTAAATGCTAATGAGTAGAGTGCACTTAATTTGATTACATACTGCTTTACTTTCCTGCTTTTAACCAACAGATTGATTTTTCATCTTGCCTTCAAAATTGCTAGAAGTAGCAGTTTATTCATGTCAACAGCTTGAGTTTATATCAACTACAAGTACATACAAGCCTTCAATTTTCATTCAAAGGTTTGCATAAGCAGGACGTGTAATGAAGTAAATTAAAAACTATACAAACATTGTGTGTATTCCCTTCTAAGAAAAGTAAAAAAGGGGTGAAAAGAACATCACCGAATGACATTATTTCATTCATTATAAATGCAGTAATTTCAAAACATGTTTTGTGTAGGAACAGCTACCCTAGACATTTCTCGTTTTCTAAAATGGTACAATCTAGCAAACATTTTCTGTTCAGTTAACTAATACTTCTAGGACAAGCTTAATTCTAGCAATGCATACATATTTTAAAATCCTAAGATTCAAAAAAGGGAAGTGCTTCCTTATATTTTAATATAAAAAAGATTCTATAATTTATTATCATTTCAAAACGTTAATAAGAAATATGTCTCAATAGGAATCATCTACAACATGGAAAAATAAATAAATATGGCTAACAAAAATGAATATCTGTCTACAGTAGATATATATATATATATATATATATATATATATATATATATATATATATATATATATATATATATATTATATACATATATAACAGTCAGAGTTGTAATTGGTACCAGAATCAGGATGTACTGAATCCTACTTCAGTAAGTATAACACATCAAGCCACACTTTTCTGAAGGAACAACTTTTCAGGTAAGATGCAAACATTAGATTTCTACCTCTGTATATAATATAGACAATAGATGACAGTGTAATAAGTATATCGATGATGCTAGCCTCCACATAGTTCATACTTTAAAATTTGAGCACAAGAATGAAGTTTAAGAGGTCTTGAGTATAATACAGGAATCATACCATATAACGTTATTAACATCTCGATTAAGATTCTCAATCTCTATGATATAAGGTGAATTCCAAAATCTGTGTTGGTTTTATTTATGTATATGCATTCAGCAAGCTAAAGTGACAGCATTAGTCAGGAAAATTCATTTCTGTAGCACAATTTAAAGTGATACCTCAAGTCACTGTCTTGCTTTTTTCTGCACTAAGGCTGTTTAGATGCTTATAAACTGACTCTAAATGATTCTGAGTAACTCTCTCTCCATTCTTCTATCACTGAATTCATACTGGATTTGTGTCCCATGGGCATGGCTCAGTTTGATCATTGCTATACTGCTTTGCCTTTATCACAAAGAGGGTTTAACTCCGTTTTTATCTGTGGGCTTTAGATATATATTTATAGACGTATATGTATACACGTGATTATATAATGAATGGTCAACATGTTACTTAGTTGACATACAAAACATCCACCAAAACATGTCAAAACATTCATTATGTCATTATGCACATCATCACTCAGTACATCAAAAAATGAAACAAATTTCCTTTTCTAATGAACTACCCAAAACCTGACCACATTCATCTCAAATTTGTCTGAATACTGGTAGTGTTATGAGAAGGGCTTTTTTAATTTATGATGCATGTTAGGGTTAAGGTTAGCCCCTAAACCTAACGTGCATCTTAAATTATAAAAGTCCTTCAAATATACACTACCACTACACAAGACTGATTGGACATACATCACATGGACACTAACTCTGTCCCCTAACCTAACTTAACCTTAAACACTCACAATTGCAAACTCAGTTAATCTATCCCCTTACCTAACCCTTACTTTAACCCACACACATTCACAAATGTGCACACTACTATATATCCCATTTACATGTTTTAAAGAAACATTCATGCAACCAAATAGCCCTGCACTTCTGCCTGTTGACCAAAGCAAAGGTCGACCAAACACATGGCACTCATATATATATATATATATATATATATATATATATATATAACCACTACTAAATGCTGAACACTCACTCTACCAACACCCAAAATCCTGAGACCAAACACCCGAAACAGTACAATACCTAGTACAGATCCCTGAGTAACTTCATATTTAACTGTAAATAAGCGGCCCTCCTATTGAAATGTCCGAGCACTCTACATGCCAAGCGCCAACATTCTGAAAGACAAAGAATGAAACTAAAGAAGAAGACATCTTGGACACTGCTCTCCTCTGTTAAACGTCTTTTTGCAGGGGGCAAGCCCCTGCACCCCCAGTTGTGGGACGCAAGCACCTCACACCCCTCCAAACTTATATATATTAACTCCAAGATTTCCATACCTTGGAGAAAAGGGAATATCCCAAGAAATGGCCATCTCAAAATTAGTATTATGTCACTTCATTTCTTGGCCATGCAGTGTCCATGCTTTGGGACTGGCTCTAGTGGCCCTGACATTTCAAATGGTTACCAAATAATCTGATTTAATGCCATTAGTAATATCAGCTTGTGGTTATTCTTTTAGCTATGACGCAATCCATCTAATAATGCATTGGTTAACCTGAGCATCACATAAGGCTTTAAACATTGCTGAAAGAGAAGCAAATCAAATGCAGTGGCTGAATCCAATTGTATTGCACCAGAGAGCATACCTAGGTCACTTGTCATAGTGATATAATCATACAACTCTACTAGAGTTGTCAGTATTTAGCTGGCCTTAACAAAATCATGCTTGTAAATATCTAATAGTTCCTTGGGGTAGATGACTTCTCAAAGGATATAACACATTTTTTGGCATTTAGTTTCAATCCATAATTTTGGAACCAGTTATTTATTTGGGACAAACCTTTCTGCAGGATGGCTAAGTTATTTGATGAGTCATTGATTGCTCCTAGCCTGCAGTCATCTGCAAACTAAGTTAGCCAAAGCCCTTTGTTACTGGCTTTTACTTCAGAAAAGTAGATGCTAAATAGCAGAGGTCCCAGCACAGAATGCTGGGGGACTTCACTGATGACTGCTCTCTTTGTGGAGGTAGCTTCCCCTGTTTTGACCTCCTGTGTCCTATCTATGAGTGGCAGTCCAGCAGGTGATGTAGGGGTTTATTCTCAGTTTATTTAGCTTTTTTATTATATCTGAGTGGGGAATTGTGTCAAAGGCTTTGGCCAGGTTGAGGTATGTGGAGTGTACCATTTTAGCTTCATCCATTGCTTTGATGACCTTTTCAAAAAAGTTCATCAGGCTGAACAGGCATGATCTGCCTTTGATAAATCCAAACTGAGACGGGTTCAGCATTTGGAGGTTCTCTATGTACTTATTGATTAGTTTCATGATAAGTCTTTCCATGGATATATATATATATATATATATATATATATATATATATATATATATATATATATATATATGAGGCTGATCAGAATTATGGATCTGTAATTGCTTGGTTCTGCATAAGGTCCTGCATTATGTAGGGGAATGACTGTAAATGTTCTCAATTCACTTGGTACAAAACCCGATAGGAGGCTGAGGTTGAACAATGTTGTTGGGGGGTGGGGGTTAAATCATGCTTCATGCTGTTGAAGATACATCCAATGATATTGTCAGGACTCATCAATGCAGTATTTTAGCTTTTGATAGCACATTTAAGATTTGATCTTGTATGATAGTTGGAGGCAAGCTAGTTTTAGGTATATCCTATGGGACAGATGGAGGAGAGAGAGGGGTAAAGTTACAGTTGAATTTATCATGCAGTAGATTCACTTATCTCCATCCTCAGTGTAGGTAGCATTCTTCACAATCAGCTCAGTGTATTGCTGCATTGTGCGTCTGAGATTATGACCATAGCTAAAAAAGACTTTGTGATTGTATTTGACTTGGGCAGCAGTTTTAGCCTCAGACTTGGCAATAGTGGATTTTATTAAGCTCCTGAATTCTTTGTTTATTTTAGTGGTAAGGGCTTTAGCATTCTAGGAATTGCTCTTTTTACTTTTGGTCAAAATTCTCTTCCTTTTATTGCAAAGCATGTTGATATTATGGCTCTATCATGTTGGTTTGTTTCTGGAGTTTGCCTTGTGCTTGTCTCTAGAAGACACAGCTGAATCTATGCAGTTGTTTACGTGTTGATATAGAGTGTTGGTGTATGTTTCCACATATTCATTGGAGTTAGCTGGTTTCTAGGGATTTGATGCTTACCAATGTATCACTTAGGAACAGGTAGTTTGTTTTGGAGACATTTCTAAAAGTAACTTGGGTGGAAGGGGTCTCTGATTTCATTTTTTTTTCAGAGAAAATGGCTTTATGGTCAGACCCAACAAGTGACAAAGATACACATGGGGTGGTGCAGGATGCCCCCATATTAATAACGACAAGATCCAATATGTTGTTCCCCCTAGTGGGTACTCTGACTTATTGTTTTTGGGCATTTGTATTAACAAAATCCAGGAATCTTTGTACTTGTGCACTTGTGGTTGTGTAGGTTTCCCAGTGTATAGCTGGATAGTTTTGATCACCTAGGAAAATGGTACTGGGTTTTACACCGAGTAATTATAGTTCCTGAAGTCAGGCATTGTGGTTTTCTTTGGTCATAGAAGGAGTTTTGTAGCTAGTTAATATATGGTACTGGACCCTTCAGATGGTATTTGAACATGAATATGATCAAGTTCATCATGCTACTGTACCAGCCTTGATGTGTGTCTCTTCTGGATGAAGAATGAGACACCGCAAGCATTTTCCTCTCCTGCACAGTGGGTGGTCTAAGCATGTGGAAAATGTTATAGCCTTGAACAACCAGAGTGCTCTACATTTAAACCATCTCTCAGTCACTGCATAAACTACATTTCCCAGGGTGGAAAGAGATTGTAGGGAGTGGAGTTTCTTGTTCAGGCTCCTAGCATTGAGTAGTAACACCTTCATATTTTCCTTTGCTTGTTTCTTTATATCCGTAAGTTTTACAGGTTGACATTGCCTAAAAAGGCAATATGGGGTGGACAATGTCTTTTACCAATAATTGAAACTCTACAGACAGATGCAGGCCATCCCTATTGAAACAGCATGGCCTGTCAATCTTATACTCCCAGGTTGGCATATATTGGACTCCTTGCAAATGACACCAAAAAGTAAGACAATTATTGAAGTCAATTATTTTCTGCTCATTTGTGACATCATTGTTGGAGAAGGTAGAATACTGCCCGCTGCTAGGCTCATACCTGCCTGTGACACACACTCTGAGAGCTCCATCATATCTCTGTTCATACAGTTCAGGGAAAAACATCTCAAATTATTGATGCCCACATGTTCTGTGACAGAGTTACACTGGCAGTTGTATTCAAGGACTTGCGTGCACCAGAGAAGCACCAGATTAGCAACTAACCATCACTCATTCCTTGTTCTGCCTGGTAAGAGGTACATCTGTATTTCTTACAATGGAGCCACCTATAACAAGAATGTTTGGGTCAATGCCTGCTTTACGACCTCAGCATCCCTGACTTTGGGGCTCCTTGTGTTATGTGAGGAGGTAGGCTTAACTTGCTAAGTGTGGTTTCTGTCTGTGTTGTGTTTTGGAGATTTTTGAGGTTCAGGCAAGTTAATCTTTAGAACCTCAGCTTGCGGTAGATTATGTGTATTGTGATGGCCTCAGTGAGGGTGTGGTCTCTGGTGAACTGCTGATGATTTTTGTGTCTGAATTTGCTCTGTGTCAGATTTTTGCCTCTGAGGACATTATATAGGTACATCTCACACACACTGTTATGCTGCTTAAGTAATAGATAATCAGACAGCATGAAACAATTCTTACACTGTCTCTAGATACTCATCTCAGTCAAGATGGCTGTAGAAGTTGTGGGAAAGTGCTGGTCCACAGTTTCAACAGGAATTACTCTGGGGGAAGAGGTGACTATGACTACAAGGAGTTTGGTTTGTTTAATCTAATGTTTTTGAGGACTTGTTTCTGAATATTTAATGTGCAGTACAAAATAGCTAGCCTGGAAACCTTCTGCCTCCAGAAGGAACCAGTAAATTCATTTTAGTAAAATCTCACTGATTTAACAGTATTAAGCAATGTTATCAAAGGTTTCTTAGCCTGGTGAATAGCTTAAGGGGAGAGACTTTGCAAAATGATACTTATGCACTTACTAGTAACAGGCAATAAATGGGGCAAAATGATACTTATGCACTTACTAGTAACAGGCAATAAATGGGAAGGGGCAGGGAATTATGTTGTTAAATCATAAGAGGCAGGCAACAACAGAAATATTGGGTTTGCAAACAAAGGTACAACAGGAGTGGGTGGGTGGGAGAAAAAAAACTATTAGACCCTTAACTCTGAGCTGACTGGCCTGGAACTGCGGAAATGCAAACACTAGGCTAACATATACTCATAACATAAAAATGAAACTAGGGTTTAATACCAACAATTAGTTTACTTAAACAGCAAAAATGCATTGCAACTATGTATTGGAATTACTAATATAGGCTAAATACCTTAACTAAAGAAGACATAGACTGTTAAAATGAACTTAAAACTGATCAAGTAATGAAAAATCTTCACTTACCTTTTTTGTGGTATGAGCAACAGTCCCTTAAAGGAATATTAAAGACCATATTGTAATCATTGGATTTGAATCACAAATTGAAGAAAAGAACTTGTTAAATTCATTGTTAATCACTGTGGTATCAGTAATTAATGAGTTATTGACTAATATAGGACTCGCATATGGCTGAATTCTGAAAGGCTACTACGAGATGTACACAATGTGTAAACCTCATTCAGAAACAGCCCTACCACAGCACGTTTACAAGAAAATGTGCAGCACTGCAATGAGCTGCCTCTACAGCCATACTAGAAGCTAATAAGCCATTCTGAAGAGGAGGCATATGCTAATTAGCCACGTACTTGCCCCCAGAACTGTCTGTGGTAAGGCATTTATGCAACTGAACTGCTTTTCCTAGCTGCTGTTGGTGATGAACATATCTAAAAGGCCATATTCATCCATCATGGTAGTTTAGTGGCCAGATAGTTTTGAGGAAATGTAAGCGAGTGTAATTGAGGGGCTGCATGTGTTTGTGTGAGTGTGTGTCTGCCATGGAGGTAGCATTAGAGGGGTTGGTGAGGGTGTAGTATGGCTGTGTGTATATGGGTAAATGGATGGGTGTGTCAATGAGTACGATCATTTGGGGTGTGCTCTTCATGTTTCTCTTGTGTATGTCTGTGTACATATGTATGGAATGAATGTGTGAATATGCTTGTGGTCTCAGTGGGGGTGGCATCTATCATACCTGCACACATTCCTACACTAATGAGCAAATCATGCAACACTGGGTCAAGATAGACCACTAGCCATCTTTATAACTCTAAATACACGGGTCAGGGGACCATTGGCTACCAGGTATAAGTCTAAGTACATGGACTGAGGGAGCACTAGCTGCTGTGGATGACCTTATCATTACTCCTTAATGGCACTTAAACATAACAGGAATCAAGAAGGGGAAACATTAACCACTGTGGAGAGCTCTTGTATCTTGTGCATGAATGACACATAAAAATGGGGATGGAGAACACTAGATACCAGGGAGAACTCTTTAGCTACATGCTTTAATGGCACTTGCATATAACATAGGTTGAGGGAACACAAGATACCAGGGATTACTCTTTATCTGTGTGCCTTAACTGCACTTACAACTAATGTGGGGTGGGAGCAACACTAGTCCCCTAGGAATACCTTTTAGCTATGTGCCATAATGACACACAGGGGACAAGGGTAACACTAAACACCAAAGAATAATTCTTGGAACTCATGCCCTAATGGCCTTAATAACAAAGTCAGTCATGCAGTAACACAAGACATGAGAGATACTTTAATTAAAAAGAAAAAACATGGTGTGGGGAACCACTAGGCACCAGAGATATTATAAGTAGTGTGGCTTAAAGGCACACTTGTCATAGAGGTTATTAAATACCAGGGATACTATAAGTAGTGTGCCTTTAGTACTGTGCCTTAAAGGCACACTTCCCACAGAGGTTATAAAACACCAGGGATACTATAAGTAATGTGCCTTAAAAGCACACTTCCTACAGAGCTTATTAAACACCAGGTATACTATAAGAAGTGTGCTTTAAAAGCACACTTCCCATAGAGGTTATTAAACACCAGGGATACTACAAGTAGTGTGCCTTAAAAGCACACTTCCCACAGAGGTTATTAAACACTAGTGATACTATAATTAGTGTGCCTTAAAAGCACACTTGTCATAGAGGTTATTAGTCCTCTGCTCTACTAAGAGACACCAGGGATGCAATCTATAAATTTAATAAGAGTTAAAAAAATACAAAGAGGAGATTCAAACTCTATACATTAGTGTAGTAAACTGTTTTTTAAACATATATTGAGGATCTTGGGTATTATTCAATGTCCGCAACAGTTCATGGCTTATGAGGGAGAGGGAGAGGGAACATCAGACATACATCTCAACTGTGTAGTGCTTGAAATCAAGGCAGAAACCAAACGTAATTACGGGGCAAAATCATGGAAGTATTTTAATTCTGCTTCTTACAAACTTAAAAATTCACTAATATGACAGGTTTTGAACCTCCATGAATTTTACGTAAGGATGTGACACGTGAAATGCTAATGTCTGGCATTAATGACTGAAATAATCCATGATTTACGAGGGCAGGAAAAAAGAGACAGGGATGTTCTCACAGCACAGGGACAGGTATGAGGTATGCGGTGTGTTTGTGTGTGTGTTTTGTGTGTGTGTGTGTGTGTGTGTGTGTGTGTGTGTGTGTGTGTGTGTGTGTGTGTGTGTGTGTGTGTGTGTGTGTATGCATGTGTGTGTCTGTGTCTGTTTGTCTATCTGAATGTGTGCACTATGTGTGGGAGAGTGAATGGGGGTGCCTGTGTTAACATAATGCACTCGCTACCAGTGCTAACTACTGCAAAACACCTGCTGATCTGCACTTGCACAAGTTAACCTCAGTTCAGAAGCAAACAACTTGTCTGATAATGAGAGCTTTCCAAATCAAGTTTAATGTGTCTCTGAACTGCAACTGTATGCATCATGGAAACAGGGACTCTTCACTACAACCCTTACCATGAGCATTGGGGTACTTTCTGAATCTCCAAGATCATATTTTAGTTTATTGGCTTTGTTAATGTTTTTGTAGCAATTCTTTTTATTGTTTTTTTTTTCAGTACCCAATTCTGTCTCATATTTACCTTTCTCAAGTCTAATTTTGTTTATCAGTACCCCACTAACCATGTTTACATTTTTTTATTGTAATTGTTTAGTAATGTGTTATAAACCTGGAAAACCCTTTTCTTTTACTTACGTTTTAATTAAATTATGGCTCCACCAAAATGAGAGTTTATACTTTTGAGTAGTGTGTTTCATTGTAATTGGAGATTCCACACCATATAGTAAAACATTTTCATGTGTAACATAACCAAAGTCTTGATTTTTAAGAAGAGTTCATTAGACCAATCAATTATGAAAATGTTTCTATACAATTTATTATAATTTGTTTTTCCTTGGATGAATTTTATAAGTTTTGTAACTCTTAAATACTCTCTACTTCAAACTCAAATGAACCATGGTCAGAACTTCCTAACAGATGGATAATAGCTATGTTATATATAATTTTTGGGGCATGAGTTGCTACTTGGGTGTTGTTAGATACCAACTGCTCAAAACTATAATATGATAAAATATTTACATTTCCTATAATAATCACTTTTGACTCTTGGACTGGTCTAGTCTATGTCCAAGTAGTTAAAGTCAACCAGCAACAAACTATTTTCAGTGTCCAAGATGGTTTTCAACTTTAACAGATAATCCTAATCTTCTGAATGAACTATACCTGGCCTTAGATAACATGGTACTACCTTTAGGGATTTATTTCATAGCAGATCGTGTATATCCACCACAACACTTTCTAGTAAGTTATCAGTCTTAACTAAGTTTGATACTAATTAACTGTGGACAAGCAACAGTACACCAAAACTTTTCTGTAATTCCCAAGTCATTTATACTACATGAAGCTAGGGAAAGTAAGTAAGTAGAATTCCATGCCTGTGTTGAATCAAAAGTCTTTCATTCATGAAATTCAATTATAATTCTTAATTATTGACGTTTATTACTTATACTTCATGCATTACAGAAGTAACACTTTACAAAGTGATCAGATTGTCCTGCACTGTCTTTTGCATTGAGTTTGCTAACTCTAAAAGGTTTATATACTCTGTGATTCTACCAGATATAAACACCATTCTGTTAGTAATGAGATGGTGATCATCTCTTGAAAATATAATATGTTAGTAATTTAATACTGTAAACCAAAGAAAAGTTGTCTCAACCAGGTGTTTTATGTATTGTGGTAAAGAAATAGTCATTCCTCCTGGGGGAAGGAATGATTTTACTTGGTAGTAAACTAACCAATGCTTCTTCAACAACTCAGGGATTGATAAAGTTGCAATTTTCATTTAGTTAAGTGGTATGGAGTACAAGTCATTAGTCTCCACATGTATAAAAAAACTTACATTTACCTGAGATTAACTTGTATCAGTCTTTGAATTAATTTAGCACTGGCTGTCAGTTTTAGACCATGTAATATATATGTATATATATATATATTGTAATATTTGCTTTACTCAGTTGGATAAATGTTGACTTGTTATTTTTAGGAAGGTATCACCAAAAATCAAAATCTCACAATCCTCAGTATTGTAAGTACATTGTGTGACAGAATCACTTTTAAATTTATCAGTGCCACTGTTAATATTTCTGTTTGATATATGATGTAAATTGTTGGAATCAGTATTTCTTTCTTTGTTAGACTTGCTCCTTTCATTTGGAGAATATTCCATGTTATCAGTACCAATAACTCATTCCTCAATAGTATTACCTCCTAATGCTCTAAAAAGTTTTTTTATTCTTCCTGACAGTATGCCAGCTGCTTTCACAACCACTAGGGTTTCTTTCTCTCTTCCTACTAGCTAGTTTCAAATAATAATATCTAGACACAATACACGAGGGATTGATTAGTGATTATTTATCTTTGTCTGTTTGTTTAGATATTATGTTTGCAATATATTCAGTAGTATTATCTTGAAGTATTACAACTGATAGTTCATTAGTTTTAATACTTAATTGCTGATTATCAAGTTTCTGATCAGATTTTTGTAAAACAATTTTCTCATCAACATTTGTTGGTGAAAAAGATATTGAGTGGGGTGATTCTAACCATTTCTAGAATTCAAGTTTTAGGCTACTGTTATGCTTTTATTATGACAGATGCATACATCATGCCTTTTACTTTTCTTATTTTTGTGTATAATATTTCTTTTAAATTTTGCTTTTCCTGGGTTCCTTAGCCTTCAAATCACCTGAATTTTGACTGCTTCATTTCTTAACTGTGGAGCAGTGCTCATTCTGTGGGAAACAGCTGCCATATTTGATGTTTTCCTTCCAAGTCATCAAATATTTTATCACTGTCCTAAAGGTAACCATGCTATTATAGGTACAGTAAGATCTGGTTTCTGGTTTCTTTGCATCTGATACGGTTGTTAGCTCTTTGAGTTGACTGCAGTTACAAATATTCAGTTTTAGTGCCTGTTTTATTTAGACACCACACAGAGAAAATGCTATCAAGTAGCTGTTGTCAATTAAGTCTTCAAGAGTTTAATCTCTCCTAATGTAAAAAAGTGAGACTAACTAACTAAATGTAATTAAAAAAATGTTTTAGTTTTAGCAGTAAACCAACTAAAGCAAAATGTGATATGCAAAACAATTGGGTAGATTATTGTATGATATGCCTTTTTTCCATTTGTGCTGAAAGAAAACTCTTGGAAAAAGTTTTTGGTCAGTTTATTAACAGCTATGATGAGCATGTAAGTAAAGATTGATGAGACAAAGAGTTGAAGCAGTTTTTAAACAACCTATAGGAAAAGTATATACTATGAAATGTTAAAAATGGCAATACCAGATAATTAACCATAAGCTGATGTGCTAAATGTTTTATATGAAACAGAGAATGCATACTGGAGAAACCCTATTTTTATAAGTTAGTAAAATACCACTCCCTGAATGTGACAGACAGAAAGGAAAAAGAAAGTATTTCTAAATGGACAGGCAATGTGTGTGTGTGTGTGTGTGTGTGTGTGTGTGTGTGTGTGTGTGTGTGTGTGTGTGTGTGTATATATATATATATATATATATATACATATATGGATCTATGCTGATCCATCAAAAGTACGTTTCATTGAAATGTACAAGATCGAACTCACTTATGCAAAAGTGCATTTTATCGAAAATACACTTTCGCAAAAAAAAACACTATTCATGTTTATGCAGGGGCCCCCCATGAGGGGGGCTGTGCCCACCCCCTACTTTAATATTCTCACTCCAAGATCACACTACAGTAGGGAAAAGGGAAAATTCCCTTATCCCCACTATACTGCGATCTAAGCAAAAGTTTGTTTAGTTGTACAATCAGCAGTACAGTTGATGTACAACTAAATCTACATGCAAAGAACTGTTTGCTTAGTTACATTTCATCGAAAGTGCATTTTCAACAAAATGCACTTTAACGAAAGTGAGTTCGATCATGTACATTTTGATGAAACATACTTTCGACCATAAGACCAGGACCCATAGATATATATATATATATATATATATATATATATATATATATATATAGATGTGCACACACACACACACACACACACACACACACATGCTATAATGCTCCTGGTTCCTATTAACAGACGAAAGAAACGGTGTGACATAATGTAATTTCAGATATCGTATAAATGTATAGTTAGAGAAGAAGGCTGTTTTAAAATTCCACTGTATGCCACTGTAAGCTGAAAAATGATTTCATAAAGTAAGGTTTTGCTGAAACTTAATGAAAATTAACTGATGCTGTTCTACTGGTGCCCCAGTATCATGGTATCACACTGCACATCTTTGCATTCTTTCCATTGACGTGCAACACATCTGTTCACTCTTACTTACATCTGCTCGTAGAAGGGATGTTTTCTAATATCTTGAACTTCTCTAATTGGCTACTGCAGATGCCTGTCAGCTGAAACCACTGCTCCACCAGGAACAACTGTTTCACAAATAAAAATGTGTTCCCTGCATCTTAAAAAAGACACGGGAGAGAACACAAATTATATTAAAAAAAAACAGTGCTTCTTCAGAGCACTGAAAAAGGTGAGAGGGTTAACACAAAAGGAAAACAAAGTCTTGTAGGCATTTTGTTCACATCCTGTCATGTCTATGTACAGAAGAGATGCTTTTAAACAGTTGGATCTCCTTTAATTGTCTTAGGTAGTTGCTGGTCAGCTGAAACCGGGGGTCAAATAGAAACAGCAGTTTCACTAATACAAATGCGTTCCCCTTATTTAAATAAAAAAATGCAGGGAAGACCACACAAATTAAATAAAAACACATATTTTCTGTCTATATTAATATATATATATATATATATATATATATATATATATATATATATATATATATATATATATATATATGGATTCACTTCATCACTTCATAACACTGAAACTTCATAATACTGAAAATGACAAAACTTCATAATACTGAAGACCAAAATACTGAAAGCTCAAAATACTGAATACTCAAAATACTGAAACTCAAAATACTGAAAACACATATTATGCGTAAACTCAGCTTAAACAACATAAATCATAGCAATTTCTACCAAATATATGCAGGGGGCAAGCCCCCCTGCACCCCCCACACCCCCTGCTAATTATATATATCTACTCCAAGATTGCACTTAACTACACTATGTGCCTACACTATGGGCTTGCCCCCCTGCATATATTTGGTAGAAATTGTTATGATTTATGTTGTTTAAGCTGAGTTTATGCATAATATGTGTTTTCAGTATTTTGAGTTTCAGTATTTTGAGTATTCAGTATTTTGAGCTTTCAGTATTTTGGTTTCAGTGTTTTGAGTTTCAGTATTTTGATATTTCAATGTTATGAAGTGAATCCATATATATATATATATATATATATATATATATATATATATATATATATTTTTTTTTTAGACCTATAACCATCCTGTCACCCCTCTCAAAAGTACTTCAAAAATGTATTCATAAGCAAACTCTGCAATAGCTATTACAGGAAAACCTACTTACTCCTACTTAGCATGGATTCTGCCCAAAACTCAGTACAACTACTGCTTTAATCTCCTTTACTAACAGTATATCCCTGGCTCATGACAACAACAAACTTGTCTCCTGTTTATTTCTAGACCTTTCTAAAGCCCATGATACTGTATCACACTCTTTACTTCTGGCTAAATTGACTAATCTTAACTTCTCTCCTGCTGTCACTTGGTTTTCCAGCTCTCTCTCTGATCAATTACAATCTGTGAAATGGCTCTTATTGCTCTCCCCCTCCCTCTCCATAACAATGGGCATTGCCTAAGGTTCCGTATTAGGTCCACTGCTGTTTAACATTTTTACAAATCTACTCTATACTTCTTGCTCTCAGTCATCTCTTGTACATTACGCAGATGATTCTCCTGTGATTACCATCACTGATTCTCCCTCTGAACTCATCTCTAAAACCCAGGCTGCTTGTACCTCTGTGGAAACATGGCTCACCAACAACCATCTAATCCTAAACCCTAAAAAAAAAAAAAACTCTTACTCTCTCCCAAAAACTCTTAACCATCTCAAATCCTCTTACCATACTCTCTCTCAATAAGACACCTACGGTAGCTGAAACAAGCACTAAACTCCTAGGTATCACAAGAGATGATCAGCTTAAATTTGACTTGCACATCAACAACTGCATCAAGAAGACTCATCAAAAACTAGGCCTCCTATATAGAAATATAAATTTTCTCATCTACAAAGCTAAAGTAACACTATCTCATACCTATGTATTACCTAGTCTACTATATGGCTCTCAGATACTCACAAACCTTAATAACTCCCTCCTAGCAAAACTTAACTCAACCTATAAGATAGCAAGATTCTCTGCCCAACATACTTTTAAAGCTCATCACTGTATCTGACTTAAACACTTAAACTGTCTGGAACTACCCCAATTTGCTTCTTCTCTCTCAACTTCAGATCATTCATTCTATACTATATCAACCTTACTACTGCCCTAGCCTGTCATCCTTTATATCTCACTACTCCCCCACTGGACTACTTTGCAGCTCTGACCAAGACTTACTATGTATCCACAAACCTAGAACTAAAATGGGTAGTTACCTATATAGCTATCGCCCTACCATTACATGGAACAATCTTCCACTTCAAATTAGATTAATAAAACAACCTAAACAATTCAAAACAGCTACCAAAGAACACTTAAAAACACTCTGGTCCTGCCTCTGTACATCATAAACTGTATCCACCCATAACACTAACCGATACCCCAAACATTGCTATATTCACTTCCGCACAAACACATCTGTTCCTCCTGACCATGCCTATCTGTCTCTCTAGCTTACATTATATGTGCCTCAGTTTAACCTCTTCCCTCCCTACATCCCCCCCAAATCACCTCTTAAAAGAAACCCATGTCTGTATAATACTAATAATATAAGACTGTAAGGAATATTTTGATTCCATTTTCACATATAGTCTGCAATACTAATGATCATGTATAAATAGTCTAAACTTGCATTATATTGTAAATTCAGCAAAAACAAATGTATTGTATCTGCAACTGTTTTTATTGTATTGTATAATGTTCCTGGAGCTTTTCTCCCCCAGCCTCCATTGAAAAAGGGCTATTTTGTAGCTCAGTCTGACTTTTCATGGTCAACAACACATGTATGTATTATAGACACAAATAAACCCTACTGACTTATCAATAATCATTGCATGGCCAGAGGTGATTCAAAATTTTATCATGAAGTCAAAGCCCAAGTTGGTATATTTTACTGAAGGTAGGTAAATCCAGCATCACCCATGGTCAAGCAGTGATTATTAATATTATAGAATAGAGCTGTTTTCATAAGAAATTTCTTGCAGTTTTAAAATAACTGTGGTGTACACTGGTTCTCTTTTCCATGTTTCTATGCATTTAACTGTTGCAGTAAAGCTATCTGAGTTCCGTATCATGCATGTGCATCCATTTATACACACTGACACTTACAGTTACTTGTCTATTGTCATTTCATGCCGGCTTGATGCTAAGTCACAATTGTAACCTTTGATGCATTTTACTTTGAGTATGGGGGTCAGAATAAGATACTGTGGGGCTAGCTGAGGTTTAATGGGTCCTGCAGTGCAGTTGTTTATTTGTTTATTTATTTTGCTTGATTGCTTTAGCTGTTGTTACAAAATTGCTATTCATAGGCTATTGGTAGTATGTTTGAATGCATTTTCATTCTAGGCTAAACAAATCGTTTTATAGTGATAATTATAGTTTGCAGCCACAAAATGATTCCATTGTTCCAATCAAATATCCCCATTTGAGGACTATGTTTAGAAGTAGTGTAAAATGATGTTGTTAGCATGGGAAATCAGGCTTAAAGTCTCATGTCTCCTCCACTCCAGGTATTCAAGGAATGAAGCCTACTCCTTAAGATTTTTGTGGGTGAAGCCCTAGCACACATCACAGTGCTTGAAATCTTAAGAAGTAGGCTTCATTCCCTATTTGAATACCTGGAGTGGAGGAGTCATGAGACCTTAGCCTGATCTACCATGACCATAGTGACATCTAGATCATCTTCTTCCTCTGACTTCCCCCTTAAAAGAAAGAAGAAAGCAGAAAGGAACTCTGCAGATGCTTTGCAAGTGCTCAGTGGTATGACTGGTCCCACAATGCCGGTTTAAGTTAGGCACATTTGCAGACCTCCTGGATCAGACACCTACTCCTTTTCAGTTCTCTGGTGAAGCTCATCTGAAGGTCACCATTGCTAAGAAACTGGACACTTCCATCCATACCTGTCCTGTAGGCGCGTTCTTCAGACACTTGACCTCAGGCATGTGCTAAAGAAGGCTGTATGGTAATTTCTGGTGGGGAAAGTGAGATCTCCACCATTCTTATCAGGGAGGAGGTCAAGGCATTTGGAGTGGAAGTCCAGCTTTCCAGCACAAAGCCTAGAACTTCCAAGGTGGATGCCCTAGTGAAAATGGCCCAAACAAAACTATTTGCATTTTCCCCCTTGCCTCATGTCAGACATCTTCTAAACATGCACGGATTGTCTCCTACTGCTACCCACCCTCCCAGGTTTCCCTCTTGAACAATGGTTCTTGCTTATCAAGCCACTTTGATGGTGTAGAGGGATAAAGCACTGACTGTGACCCAGCTGACCTGAGTTTGATTAGTGGCTTGAGCGACTGATGGAGCTTCAGAGAAACAATGGGCATGCCTATTCTAGGTTGGAGGAAACTTGTTGATACGCTCCCTAAAGGGAGTGTGGTCCAAAGAAGGGAGTTCCCCTGAGATGTAAACAATGAGCATGATGGATGGGGAAAGGGGAGTGGTAGGTCATAAAAAATATATCCTTTTGTGGATGGAAGCACAGATGAGCTGAGCCCCAAGAAAAAAAAAAGAGTAAGTCCCAGGAGGGGTTGGAGATTAGCTGCTAGACCCAGCATGGACATTGGGTACTGAGGGCCAGGCTGGTAATGAGGTCCAAGTGGACCAAAAAATTGGTTCTTGCTTATCCAAGGCTTACTGATGGGTGTACTGAACATGAAAACAGACACTGAACTTTCAGCATCAGAAGTTCCCTCTTCCAAAAGGAAGTGCCTGCACTTGTTTCCCACCTTTCCTGTGACTAGTGTAGTCCAGGTACAGATTTGCTGTATCCAGGACTGTATGTAAGCTTCTGAGCCCCCCAAGCCTTTCTGTGTTGGAGGGAAGCCTTCTATTTTATCAGTGGGAGTGGTAAGCACTAGGTAGTCTATCTACTAAAAGAGGAGTGGTTTCTGGCCAAGAAATTATAGTTTATTGGCCATTTGGGCAGTTTTTCCATCTCTTTCAACTTTCTGGTTTAAAAGCCCACGTTTGCGCTTTTCCCACCTTTCCTGTAACTAGTCTTGTCCAGATACAAATTTACTGCATCCAGGACTGTTTGTAAGCTTCTGAGTGGTGCCAAAGTCTGCTCTTCAATTTTTCCTTTAGATCTGCTAGTTCTTTCCTCTACTACACTTTTACTAGCGTATTAAGTTCATCATATTTACCAGACTTCTTGTAGCAATTATTGTAGCACACAAAAGTGCTACCAGCACTAAACATTCTACAAAGAAACAGCTCCAGTACTTATTATTAAGGCCCACTCCTCCAGACATGTCTAAAGGTCAGTTCCCTGTGCTTTCTCCTATTAACCTGGTAAACTTGGACATCCTGAGGCAATGTAGCAACTGCCTCATGTACACTGACAACCCTCTCCTCTTACCTCCCAACACTTAGACTTGCGAGAGATGCACTTATATATCCAAAGTGGAAGCCATGCACTCTCCAGCCAAGATCGGAATAACTGGTCAAAAGAAGAAGGTCAGTACTTGCACCACACCACATGGAACACATAGCCCACCAGAACACACACCAGCACTGCCTTTACATAAAAACACAAACCACACACCCACCTTTGTGGAGGCTCTCAATAAAAATCTACCCAAACAGCAGAGACCTCCAAGGCAGAAGCACACTCAACCACCACAAAACAACACTGATCATGAGACACATAACTCTCCTAAACAGTGTGCCACTCAACCAAAGCCCCTAAGGCAAAACAGCATGCCCAACACACTAGTCATAGGTGACTCGATAGTGAGGCACACTGATGTCCCACTCACTGGGTTGAAAAAGGAGAAAGTAACAGTCAGCTGCCTATCAGGTTCCAGGATCCATCACATAATGCATGCACTCAGGTCCCTCAACAACAGGTACAAATATGACTCTGTCACTGTACATGTGGGTGTGAATGACCTGAGACGTACCTCGCTGGACTACATAAAAAGAGACATGGAGGAGCTCTGGATTATGTTGCCCAGGCAAGTATGACCCTAGCCCTGAGCAGCATCTTACCATCACCCAGAATGATACCACAGTACAAGCAGAAAATGACTGATTTTAACAATTGGCTAAGTTTCTGGTGTCATTCTAAGGGGGTCCAGTATCTGTCTGCCTGGGATGACATGATTGACAAATCTCAATGCTTTTCCAGAGATGGCCTGCATCTGTCCCCCTGGGCTTCCGGATACCGGCCAAGGCTCTTGTCACCCATATAGTGCCTTTTTTAGGCAGTGTTTCAAAGACTAAATTACCACCGTAACAGCTACAAACAAATGCAATATGAGGGTCATGCTGCTCAATGCTAGAAGTCTAAATCTCAAAATGCACTTGCTCAAAGCACTCCTTAAAATGGAGAGCATTGACATTTGTGCTGTAACAGAGACCTGGTTCAAGGCAGTAGAAAGCACCCCTGCACTACCAGGCTATAACTCATTCCACACCTTTCAGCCCCAGAACTTGGACCGAAGCTCCAAAGGCGGTGGTGTTTCCATATTCATAAAGGATGTGCACACCTCTAGACTGGTAGCCCAACATAAAGCATCTGAGATACTTCAGGTGCAGCTAACATTAGGTAAGACAGCGATTCAGGTCGTAGCCTGCTGTAGGTCCCCAACCATGTCACAAGACTCACACTCCACGTTCATAAGCACCCTGAAGAATATTAGGATCCAATCTAACACTCTCATACTGGGTGACTTCAACTACCCCTCCATTAAATGGGAAAACTACTCATGTACCAATACACTTGCCCAATGTTTCCAGGAATTCATTAATTCCAATGCTCTGGACCAGCTTGTTCTTACCCCCACTAGAGGTAGCAACATCCTTGACCTGGTCATTACTAACATGGGTGACTGTTGCTCTACACCAATAGTCAACGCCTCCCTGGTTAGATCCGACCACAAACTAATCACGTTGGAAATCCACATCCCTCCCACCCCACTCCACCCCACAAAGGTAACCACCATGAAAAACTTCTCCAAAGCTAACTTTGGGCTGCTAGAAACAGAGGTGGCTAACTTCACGGCACCCATGCAAATGGAGAATAGTTGCATGACCGCTGAATCATACACCAATGCACTGTACGCACACGTACACAAATGCATGGATCTTGCCATACCCAATAGAATCAAGATGCTCTCCTCCAAAAAAAGGAAGGCAATCTGGTGGTCCCCTGCCATAAACAAACTTTACTACAGAAGGAGGAAACTGATGTGGAATAAGGTAAAGTCCCAAGACTGGAAAAACTCCCTTATCAGCCTCAACAAAAAGTTGAGATCCCTCATCAAATCCTCTAAAGCTATCTATGAAAACAGAATTGCAGGAGATAGTAAAGACAATCACAAGGCCTTCTATAGTTATGTAAAAAATCTCCATGGCAATACCCAGATTTGCTCTGAGCTACTGCACAGTGGTACATCCTACACCGAACCAACAGATATTGTCAGTATACTGGCCGACAGATTCAGTGCCAACCTTGCCCCTCTCTCCCCCACAAAGGACCAATCACAATACCAGTAGATTGCCAGGCACCAAGTATTACTGCTGCACATGTTAAAATAGCACTGTCCAAGGCCAAGAATACAGCTTCTATGGGACCTGACATTATCCCTGGCTGTGTTCCACATGAACTACAGAGTGAACTGGCACCTCACCTGTGCCCTGTTCAATCACAGCCTCACTTCATCCTTAGTCCCTACCAAATAGCGCACTGCTACAGTCATCCTTCTCCACAAAGGAGGAGCGACTACAGACCCTGGGAACTATTGCCTCATTAGCCTGACAAGTCTGATATGCAAAGCTATAGAATGCATCATCATGGACCTAATAAACAAGGATATAGGGAATCTCCAAACTCTGGATCTTACACAGTTTGGTTTTGTGAAGGGCAGATTATGCCTGCTCAACTTGGTTGACATCTTTGAGTCAGTAACCAGAGCAGCTGTGGATGAAGGCAAGGTGGTTTATACAGCCTATCTTGATCTGGCCAAGGCCTTTGATACCATTCCCCACTCAGGAATCATAGAAAAACTCACTAAGGTAGGCATCAACCGCTATATCACCAGGTGGGTTGCAAACTGGCTCACAGATAGAACCCACAGTGTGAAAGTAGCTGGCTCCAAGTCAGACTGCAGACCAGTCCCAAGTGGAGTCCCACAGGACTTGGTCCTGGGTCCTCTCCTGTTTGGCATCTACTCCTCTGAAGTCCAGGCCAACACAAAGAGACTCTAGCTGACAAAGTTTGCAGATGATTGCAAGTTGGGAGCTATTATTAACTCCCCAAGTGATGCTGACATCTTACAGAAAGGCCCCACTGAGACCAATGACTGGTGTCAGAACCATGGCCTTAAGATCAATTCAAAAAAAATGTGTCATCATCCCCCTTGGAAAACCCAGTTCCCTTGAATTATCACATTGATGGTTGTCCACTGAACACAGAAGGCGTTATACGAGATCTGGGAACGCAAGTTGACAGCAACCTCTATTTTGACCACCACATTGCCACTGTGGTCAGAAAGCCCTTCTATGTGGCACATCTCAGTACTAAGGGTTTTGCGTCCGGGAAGAAAAAGGTCATTGTCTCCCTCTACTCTTCCCTCATAGGCCAATCATTGTGTACAATGCCCCATTTGGCATGTACCTCACTAGACACCTGCAACAACTGGAGAGGCCGTAAAAGTACCTCACAAAGCTATATGGACAAACTCAAAAAAACTTCATCTATTCTCTGTCTCATATTGCCTACTTAGAGGCGATCTCTGTTTGACTTACAAAGCCATGTCTGACCCAGCTCTGTTAGAAATGGTAGATCTAAAGAAATCCCAATCCCTCCTCACCGCATGCTCCAGAGACCTCACCCTCATTACCACAATCAACAGAACATGCTGGAGGGACAGGTTCATAACCCAGAGACTGCCCATGCTATGGAAAAGATTTCCCATACATGTCAAGCAGCACCTCACTGGCCCTCTTCAAGAGAATCTTGATGAGTGGATAGGAAATAGAAAATTCAGCCCAGGGATCACTCCAGTGGCTCTACTTGACAGAGGCACTGGGAACTAAGGTCGGGTGGCACAATGCCAGGGTAATCCTATGGGCTAGGCTTGTAAATGCTCCAGGGCCATTAGCCTAGTACACACCTATGAAGTCACCCTCCATCTCATGTTGAGGACTGGCAGAAAGTCAGTGAAGGATTTCTGCAAGTGGGAGGGTAGAGAAGCATCTGAAGTATGACAAAATACTTTGATTAAGCTGGGATGCACCTAAACCAGTGGCTATTCTTCCCACTTCGGAGCTTAGAAGATGCCTTCTTAGCAGCCACTCAGGAACCTGACAACCTCCTGCAACTAAAAAAGCAGATAAGTCTATAAGGTGCAAGACTCACAGATATACAGGGACAATCCATGCCATCCTCTTGTCCCTAGGAGCCATATATTGTGTAAACTCTGGATATACATTGGCTAGGCTTGTAAGGGCTCTTTAGTGGTTAGCCTAGTAATAGCCTATGACCTTCGAACCTATGAACATACCATAATCCAATGGTGACTACAGCTGTAGTGCCCGTGGGTCCAAGACTGGCTCATGCCAATGACAAGGAAAGTAGGACCTTAGCTTTGGGAAGAAAGTTTATATGACTGCATCCTGACCTTCAGGGCTGTTAACTGTCAGAACTATGTGGCCAAATATCCAATGGCTCTGATGTACCACTTTGGAAAGAAAACTGGGGAAAAATCTGATGTTGAAACTATGACAAAATTGCTAGAGCTCACAGGAACTACTAGTCTAATGACAAAACACTCCATCAAATGTGATTATGATGCTGTCATTGCTAAGTCCAGGTCTGCAGCTATGGGATCAATGATCAAAAGGCATGCCTTTCTGAGAATTTATCACTGACAGAAGATGTCATGGCACAGCTCCTCAATGCCCCCTTGACAAGGATATACTCTTTGAGATATTTACTTATGATGTTTTCAAAAGAATGGAGGAAAGGGATAAAATTTGCAAGTGATCAAACAACCATTGCACCCATTCCTGACAAGTCATAGTAGAAACTGCCCTTCTAAGCCTGACCCCTTTAATGTAAACAGGGGAAGGGTAAGTGAGGCAAAGGAAAGAAATGTCAGTTTAAGTAAAGATGGCAGGTGAGCAACAAAGGGGGACCTGGAGGCCCCCAGCACCCAGCTTCCAACAGAGATCACCCATGACCGTATGGTTTCCCCTCTATTCAAGCTTCTTCTACTAAGTGTTCATCACAATTCCCCTCAACCACAGTCCTTCAACAAAAGTAGCAGGCAGACTGTATCCGAATCTCATAATGTGTGTGTCTATAGCAAATAAGTCTTGTGTCCTCCAAATCATCATGGAGAGTTACAAATTACAATGACAAACCATTCTTTTTTCAGGAATACTACAGAGCAGAAGAATATTATCCAAACAACAGAGAGTCATAGAGACAGTTACCCCAAGATTAAAACAAAAATATTCTAGTCCATAGTCCTTGTTGCCCTAAAGAAGGAAGACAACTGAAGATCCACACTAGACTTCTCAAGCCCAAACAACTTCCTAAAGTGGCAAAATTGAAGATGTTGACCTTAAAAGACTATGCCACCCCTCCTGTATCCCAGAGCTCTGATGGTCTCCCTAGATTTACAGTATTCCTACTTTTTATATCCCCATTTACAAGGGAAACTGCCTCAGATTCTTTACAAAGCATTGGCATTATCAATTTACGTCATTGCCCTTTGATTTATTTACTGCATCCAGGATCTTAACAAAATTCCTGGTACCAGTAATTGCCTTTTCCAGGATCAAAGGTATTCACATTTTGTATGACTGTCTGATTTGGGCAGTATCTCAGGAGGAGGTAAACAGGGCTTTGACCTTTACCATGGATCTCCTCCTCAAGTCAAAGTTTACTCTGAACCTCCAGAAATCCAGTCTGATATCCTCCCAGAAAGTAGTATTCTTGGAGTCCCTGATAGTTACCCACTTACAGAAAGACTTTCTTTCTCCAGACAAGTTGGAAAACTATCAGTTGTACTTCAATCAGCATTCCACTAACAGATCATTTCTAGAAAGTTTCTCAGGGTTCAGGTATATATGGCAACCACCAGTCTCATAACAATGGCACCTGAGATCCACATGGGTTCACCACTCCCATCTTTTAGAAAATATAATTCCTATCTTCCTCCTGCATTTCCAATGAGTTCTATTAGTGTGCCAGTAGAAAGGCTTCAATTTAGGTATTCCTTTTACTCAGGAAAAAATATTTAGACAATCACAGACAATGCTTCAGACATAGCATGGGGAGCATTAAACCACTATTTGAAAGTACAGGGATATGAGATACTCTTCAAAATAAAATGTATACAAATACCATGAGATTGTTAGCTTTAATACAGGGAATCAGAGCTTTCAGCCAAGTATGGATGGGAGGGAGCATTCTGCAAGTTCTAACGGGCAGCACCACACTGATGTGGTACATAAATAAGTTTGAGAATGCAAGGTCCTACAACCTTTGCAGATTAACAGTGATGACCTGTGAACTGAATCTACAACACAAGATGTTCCTCAGGGTAGTACACATACCCACAGAACAGAATGCAGTAGTGGATCAACTAAGCAGATTAAAGGCAGAACTACTTGTGTTTTTGATTCATAAGACAGCAAACAATTGAACCATTTGTGCTCGAGTCAATTACAAAAAGGTTTGAGCAGTAGATTACTTTTTTAAGTACTAGACAGGTCTAATTCTCTGTGCATTTTATCCGGGTCCTCTTGCTCCACAGGGTGATCCAGAAAATGAGGGGAAGAGAGGTCCAGCAAGATCTTGATGGCATCCTTTTGGCCTAAACAGTACTGGCATTCCCTTGATCATGGAAATACTCCAATACTGGACATTCTGACTCAATCCAAGGGAACCTAATACCCACCAAACTGGTGACACTGCAGCTCACTGACCTAATGATTCCACCCACCTACTTCCTTTGGCACCTGTACCTAATGCTCTGCATTGTTATAGAGGCTAAGAAGCCAGTCACCAGGAAATCCTACATATCCAAGTAGAAGAGTTTTTTTTTCTTCCTAGTGCCATGACAGAAGACAAGACCTAAGGGTAGCAGCCATTCTTCTGATCCTACTAGATCTCAGTGAGTTGTTTGAAACATGCTTGGCTTACACAGCAATCAAAGTTCATCTGTCAGCCAGTTCAGCATGCCTCTTGCAAGAACCCCCCCAAACGTGAGACCAGTAAAACAGTTCCTGAAGGCGTCCTACCCTTAAGGGCCTCCCAAAAAAGGACAACTCCTCTCTGGGAACTGAACTATTAGAAATGGTTACCCCAGCTTCTTTTGAATCAGCTGCTTCTGTTTCCATTAAATGCTTAACATAGAAAACTGTTTATCTGGTATCTATCACATCTGCGTTGAGAGTATCTGAGGTGCAGGTCTTGATGTGCAATAAGCTTTCCCTAGTTTTCCACAAGGCTGGATTGAACCTTGGAGCTTTCCCTAGTTTTCCACAAGGCTGGATTGAACCTTGGAGCTTTCTCTAGTTTTCCACAAGGCTGGATTGAACCTTGGAGATTTCCCTAGTTTTCCACAAGACTGGATTGAACCTTGGAGCTTTCCCTAGTTTTCCACAAGGCTGGATTGAACCTTGGAACCACTTATTTTATACCACAATTACTGATAGAGTCCAATCTCAGCCAGGCCATTCAACCACCAACCTTATTCCCAAACCCTCAAACTAAGGGAGGACTCTACATACCTCTGATGTTGACAGGAAGCTTAAGATAGTATCTTCACTGAACCAGGGAAATCAGAAAAACAAGCCAACTCCTCATCTCCTTTGCAGAAAAGAATAAGGAGGAACTAGTGTCCATACAGGCCATTTCTAAATAGCTTTCTGCACTCAGTATTGCTACCCAGTCTAATGAAAATCTCAACTTTCATAGTACCAGGGAAGCTGCAGTCGCTGTGGTGTTCTTAAAAGGAGTTGACAGACAAGCTATTCTAGAAGCAGCTAGCTGAATAGCCATTCATACTATCTCCAAACACTATAGGATGGACGTCCATTCCAGAATGAAGGTGGACTTTGCTATACTAATCTCACAGGGCAGAGGGAACTGCAGCATCTCCTATCATTCCACCGCATATATTCCATTGAGCTCTGGGAATGGCCCCAGAAGTAAACACTAGTGCAACAATGCCCTAAATGAAATATGTAGCACAGTTGTCTCGGTAGCACCATAATAGTAGATGCTTGAATATATCGCTATTGCAGTATTATCCCTGACCCACCATACTCTATCCTTTTTCCAAAATGCTATTGTACCATGTTGGGCAAGGGTGGGGGTAACTATATCCCATCTATCTTATTTGCCCTTCCCCCACCTTTCTATGAGTTGACAAGACCTTGTGTCTGTTAAATTCTGGACAGTAGCTGGGGGGGGGTATCTTCTGTACTATCCCTCCCCTAGCTTCTTATTTACAGACTTATCCATTAGGAAATTGAATAGGACTTACTGTGCCCCCCCCCCCCCCCCAGTTGCAGTACCTTATCTAACCTCAGCCTAATAATACTCTTTTTTAGGATCCTTGCCATGAGTTTAACTCATTCACTCTGGAGCAGCTCAGAAAAAGCTGCCTGCTTAATTCCACCATAGGAACAACAGTGCAGCCTGAGCTCATTTTCAGAAAATCCATTTGTAATACCATATAGAAAACAAATGTTCATATCTCTTTAACTATAAGAGCTAGACTAAAACTGTAAATGCGAAAGTTGTTCAGCAGACACTGATCTTTCCAACAGTGTAAATGTTGATAGTGCATATCAAAGTCATTATTAAATATCTGGCAAGGAATGTCGATAGTGTGCATATTTTTTACCTTTTTGGAAAAGCAAAGCACAATATCTTGGTCAATGTACCATGCAGACCTATACAATTTGAAATTAATTTGTTAGTATGGATGTCAGCTTTAAAATGATACCTTAACCATTACTGTGTGATGCTTCTATCTTGAGATATTCACAGAAATATTATTAATATATTATTTCTCATAATTGATAAATAAACAAAGCATAATATCTCATCACCTGCAACAGACAGAGCCTACATATCAGTGTAGAAGTTGGGCATCTAAATGTCAGCTTCAAAATAATGCATTTGTGTGATCACCATGTTCCCTTGCAAAGATATGGGCATAATAATTAGAAGTATTGGAAATGTATAATTTTCATAATCGTACAAGACTAAACAAACTGTGATATCTGTACATGCGTACAGTGCACAGACACAGTTCTTTTACCATGTTGTAAGGAGCAACACTGTCTTCAAAATTAGGTATTACTTGGCACACCGACATGCTCCCTTGCAAAGTTATTTACCAAAATATGAAAAAAATAAAATAATAATTTCCATAACCTAAGTCCGAAACAAACTTTGATATCTGCACATGTGTCCAACATACAGGTACAATTCTTTTACCATGTTGGAATCAGCAATACTGTCTTCAAAATGAGGTGTTACTTGGCACATTCAGATGCTCCCTTGCAAAGTTATTTACCAAAATATGAAAAAAATCATAATTTCCATAACCTAAGTCCAAAACAAACTTTGATATCTGCACATGTGTCCAACATACAGGCACAACTCTTTTACCATGTTGGAACCAGCAATACAGTCCTCAAAATGAGGTATTACTTGGCACATTCAGATACTCCCTTGCAAAGGTATTTACCAAAATATGAAAAAAATCATAATTTCCATAACCTAAGTCCAAAACAAACTTTGATATCTGCACGTGTCCAACATACAGGCACAATTCTTTTACCATGTTGGAACCAGCAATACTGTCTTCAAAATGAGGTATTACTTGGCACATTCAGATGCTCCCTTGCAAAGTTATTTACCAAAAGAGGAAAAAAAAAATCATAATTTCCATAACCTAAGTCTGAAACAAACTTTGATATCTGCACGTATATAACATACAAGCACAATTATTTTACCATGTTAGAACTATCAATACTGTTTTCAAAATGAGGTATTACGTAGCACATTCAGATGCTCCCTTGCAGAGTTATTTACCAAAATATGAAAAAAATCATAATTTCCATAACTTAAGTCCTAACAAAACTGATATATGTACATGTGTACAGCATTCAGAAGCAGTTGTTTTACCATGTAGACACATATGATTGTAAATATACAAATTCTTGGTGTAGCCAACATACTGCTGAATGGGTACATGTAAAGAGAAAAAGCAAGGTAAGGACAGCCACTCCACTAATGAACCCAGGACAGGCATGGGACAGTGGCAGGCAAGGCCATCTCATCTGTCCAATAGCTGTGCTGGCTACCCACTCAGACAGCTGATAACACTGCAGTCTCACAACCTCCTTCAGTGTCAGCAGTCTGCCTTACCTATGCCTTTTCTCTTTACATGTGCCCATTCAGCAATGGACCTAAGGGATCAATTTCTGTATTAGTAAGCCCTTCCTGTCATCTAAACTCTACACATGCCTGATAAAAGCAGACTAAAAAAAGAAGTATTGCTGGATGGTCACTGACATATTAGATTGTACGTGGTAGCACTCTCCTGAAATAGAGTCTTACCATACTGGTCCTACTTGGTCATGGGAGTTTTCCATTCTTCTCACAAGCTGCATGTCACCAATCCTGCATAGCTCTCCCATGCCATTGTGGAGGTCAGTGAAGAACAATGCAATTCCCCACTTCATTTAGGTAAACGCCATCCCTTCTGAACAGGTGAACATCTTCTGCGGTGATGCTGTCATGACAGATTGTAGATCCACCGACCCTGTGCATCAAGCCATGCATGAACCCATTCTGTAAACGTGTGGCAAATCACAGAGAATGTAAGTCACTAAATATTAACATATCTATTCATATCCTTCATAAAATACATTCTAGCATAAATCCTGTTATTCTAGTAACTAATTTAGAAATAATAATATTTAAAATCTAGGTCCAGATTTTGCCTCATATGTGTTATATTTCTTGAAATTTTTAAAAATGAAATAAATAAACTGGTGTGGGGGGTGGCTTGCAATTGACTCCAAGTAGAGAAAAACCCAAAGCTGGCTTGTGCATTAATCAATGTGATAACGGCTTCTACTTATGTGAATAACAGTGACAGCAGCTGAGAGTTTGGCCTGAAAAGTGATAATGACTCAGTGATATATTTTAAGTGCACTTACTGGTAATGTGATAAAGAACTGCATTTCATTACTGCAAAGTTATGCATGCTCAAAGACAGGTGATAACTGCTGCACAGAACCCGTTAAGTAGGCATTCATTATATTACCTTGTGTAGCTGTTATGTAACACAGACTCATTATCATCAGTAAGGAGAAGACCTGAGTAATTTAGTAAAATAGTATAACACTTAGATATTACTGAGCCCTTCCTCCCACCTAAATTCCACACATGAATGGTTGTGCTGCATTAGCGTTGTCACCTCACAGTAAGACGTTGTCCTGATCGATTCTCAGCTAGAGCGTCTTCTGTGTGGAGACATGCTTGAATGGGCGTACCTTTGTTGAAGGTTGTGCATCAGGGCTGGCAACTCGGCACGTAAAAATCTACTGCCAATCATTAGTGGACCGGAGTTCCGCTGTGGTGACCCCTAACCGGGAAAAAGGCGAAAGACACAATAACAACTGACAAAGCCAAGAAAAATGCACAAAATATATGGTACCTTCAGGCCAGTAGTAGTCAGCAAGTAATAACCTTTATCTCACTCAGAAAACAACTGAGTATAATCATAGATACAATAAGACAGACAAAAATGTCAAACTTATCTGTGTGATCCATTTAAAAGTATTAATTCATGTTATCTCACCTAACCAGCCCTCTGGTTACAATAAGAGCCAGAAGTTAAAAAGGTAGAAATATTGGTCAAAATATCTGGTGAAGCAATGCCAACAATCAGAGAACACACAAAGATCAGACCTAAATTTTGCATGAAAACCATGGATGTTTCTAAAAAGTGTTGAACGCCAAGACATGTTACCTAGTCTAGATAGCTTGTCTTCTGATAGAAGACATACTTTACCAGTGATTCAGTATAACACAGCCAGCTCCCGGGACGACAAAATTGCCAAATGGATTAGCCAATCATGCAACATCTTTTCTGTGACACTAATTTATCTTCACCAGTAACCCCATCAGTTGTTTGTGTGGTATATGCACAAACACCAAAATGACAATAAACAATTCTGCCCAGTGGTCACTTCTGCAGTCTGACCATGTATGTATAGGTACTTCCCTGATACACAAATCAATTATTCCCCCAAGCAACATCTTCATTATTATGTGCTGGTGTAAACCTGCACCAAAATTAAACATGCACCAAAATTAAATAATCGCCTAAGCCAACCCTTCAGTAAAATGTTGATGTATGCACATGCACCAACATGAAGCATTTCCCTGAACGACCCTTCAGCAACAGCTCCTAGTGTCTGCAATCACCAACATGAAGCATTCACACAAGCGACCCCACGTTTCATAAGCAATACAATGCATCCTTCTTGGTTACCTGCCTAGAGGTAAAAAAAAAAATACAATAAAAATAAATAAATAAATAAAAACTTACACAGAATTTGCCAGGCCAAATATAAGAGGCAAAAAATCTCAATATTCTACGAAAATATGTACAGCTGAGATGCCTCCAGCTCTCACGCACAGCAAATGCTTCTCATAAAGCAAGAAGGATTTGATGTCAATATTGCATCCAACTGACAACATCCACTTGATAATGAAGAAAAGCAAGAATGCAAGAAAAGATGTACCTATTCCAGCTGTATTTCCCACCATAAAGCATTGGACTGTGTCAACTAAAAAGAGCTGCGGGTAGTCTCTTAGAAACCAGGTCACAATATATGCCTTGAATCTGTACCCCAAATAATTTATATTTATATGCTGAACATATCATCAGAAGTAATAGGTTGGATGAATCGGAAGTTGGACTGAAAATATCAACAAAACCAGATATGCTACCAGCGAAGACAGGAATAGCTGGTCAACAGGAGGTCAACACTCGCACCACACCACATGGAACACATAGCCCTCCAGAACACACACCAGCACTGCTGTGTGAATTCCTCCATAAGGATAGACAACCTATACAAAACACAGTTCATGCTGATAAATTTCTTATAACAGTTATGTCAAAAAGGATTATTATACATTACTATGTTCTGTAACAATTTGTGATCCATTTTTAAATGTGTCTATTGGGCCACCATGCTGTTCTTGCAGTACATTATTCCTTCATCTCCATAAAAAAAATGGAATTTGTTGCGTGTCTGTGTTGTGGAATGAATGATAACACTGAGTACAAGCAAACAAATGCAAGCGTGATGTTTCACCAACTACCTGTTATAGTCATCAGCACAACAAAATACATTCTCAACAATGACACATCACTGTCTTATGCAAAGCTCTGCATTTATAAACTACTTTGTTAACCAAAAACTGAGCTGGTCCATGGGCTCTTTCAGCAACATTCTAAGCAACAAAAATGAAGGTAAATGTAATATATTGGACAACTACATGTAGCCAATCAAGCAACATGTTTTTGGAAGGTGGGAGGAAACCAAACAACCTGGAGAAAAAAACCTGAATATATATTGGCAAACATAAAAAGTTCATAAGGTCAGTGAGTGGAGGTGAGCACAGACCCTGGAGCCTAAAGCAAACATTTTACAACTGAGTCACCATATCCTGAAAGAGTTCTGTTACCAAGTGGCATAAGGCAAGTTTTAGGGCTTGAAAAAACCTGGCATAAATAACAGCCTCAGTGCCCTACAGTTAGCAATATGCTTATAGCTGCTTGATTGAAGTAAGAAAACAATACAGGATCAAGACATATAAAAAAAACTACAAAAATAAATGATACTCCCTTGTTATAAACAGTTTCTACAGCTTTGTCATCGAGTCATACTCTGAACTAAGTGGTTTAAACTCAGAGGAAAAGAAAACTGACAGCTTAGAATTACCCCTTCAATTACGGTAATTTCAGAGTTTATAGCAAGAAGAGTGGGACAATGACATCCCTAGTTGACACAATCCCTTTGTTTATAAGCTGTGCAATACAGTTTCCTTATAACAGGCATCATTGGAGATGCTTCTTCCTGCAGGATGACCAAGTCACTTAGGGAGTCAGAGAATTTGCAGGCTAGGAGCAGTCACTATCTCATTAAAAATGAAGAACTATACAAATGTATTATGCCAGGGTGTTAGATGTAATCAATTCTAACAGCTCAATACAATTTACCTGCCAAATTAGTTATTTAGATGCATGTACCTACACTACTTCACAAACACATGGAAACAGTACAGACAAGTTACAGAAAATCAGCCAGCAATTTTTTTTTTCGTTGTGATTTGTTTAGCAGCATAAAACTGCATGCTCAGTCTGGATAAGAGACTATATAAGATAAAATCTAAATGTGCAAAAAAATAAATAAATAAATAAAACTTGAGTGACGCAGCGAATACACTGTATGCACATAAGATGAACAATACTGCTGCAACATATTAAGCAAGTAATACAAAAAATGTGAAAACAGCCAACACAGTAACCAAGAAAAGAAAATGAACATGGGGGTCCATTGATTACAGATTATTTTAATGAAAAAAAATGTGCTCAAGAAAGCAGACAAATTTAAAGTGTCGGAAATTTAACTAGTAAGAATAAAGGTGTTACATTTGATTTTTTAACCAAAGGTTTTAAAATGTCTAAATTTAGCACAGTTAAGGTATGGTGAAAGTGGCTGCCGTTGTTTGGGGGCTAGAATGGAAAAAAATCTGATCAGGGCAGTGGCGTTTTGTTTTAGGAGGTTGGCATGCTAAGCACGAGCAGCAAAGGATGCTGGATAAATTGGTAGACGAGAGTTTTAGAGTACAGAGTAAAAGGTCGACTCTTTCCTTTATGGGCAGCAAAAATACGTTTAGTCATTAGTGCACCACACTTCAAAGAAACTAAAGACAATATATAGAAATGCTTCTGAAATGTCAATATTCAGACAATTTTGCAAGCAATCGTCAGAACTAGCAGTTATTGGCTACTCTCACTTCTACGCCACCTTTCTCAGGGACAGGACAGGAATGTATCCCATGACTAAACCCCCAACCCTAAAAAAAGTCAAGTAATTAATGAAAGTACTGCAGAAAAAACAGCAATCCTAAAATATCAAGGAATATGGCCACTTACCCAGGTTAATTTATCTCAAGAACACACGAGGGTACGCTTTTACATCATACACCTCAGCTGTCTGAAAATAGGATCGTCACGCCAACTGTGTGACTTTTTAGAAGGAAGTGCCCCTGCATCAGGATGCACTGCCATGGTCAAGCAATACTTGCACACTATTTAATTCTCATACCAGAATTAACGGAAGTCACAATCTGCAAATAAATGCTACAAAAAAATAATAAAATAGATAAAGTAAAACACACCCTCAGAAGTACTAAAACAGAAAAAAAGTAAACAGTAGATGCATTAAGGAAACCAAACCCATTTTTCTGCAATGAACAAACTAGCATACATGCAAAAAAAAAAAAAAACTAAACTTTAGTACAAGAAATGACACAGCTTTACTCTGAAATCAGCCCTCAAGTAAAGCCACATTCTTATGCCAACACAGATAACACTGCAGATAATAGTAAATCACAACCGACAACTCTCACTTGAAAAAGGAGAAACAGTTTATATGAGTAACGGTTCTGTTTACCTGTGTTTTAGATGAACCCAAAATATAAACCAACAGAAAAACAAAGTTGCTTCCCTACTACTAAAGGATGAAATGAAGGAGAGAAACAACCTCTACTTTCTAAAACAGAACTCAGCTGCAGATTAACTGCTTGTTTCGCGGTCAGGAGCTCCGTAAGTGGCTGTCTTTTCTTAAGTGGCAGTAAATACAAACTGACAAAGTGACACACATAACCCAATGGTCTGAAAAAATAAGTAGAGGGATCCGGCAGCTATTCTGGTGAATGCAGCAACTTATTAGAAGAGCAAAAAGGAACTGCTAATGCTGGACCCGCTATTTATTCTAACAGACCAAAGACACCTTACATTGGGGGTGGAGCTGTTATGCAAGTGGCGGCTTGGCTGTTGGAATCCAATTGGCTGCTGACACTTCCTTCTTGTAATGCACAGAGAATCGGCTTACTGGAATTACAGAGTACATACTAAGCTGATTTTCTACGAAAATTTAAATACTGACATCATGCAAATCCATACTCAAAACTAAGTTGAGAAAGTAACTGAAAAAGTGCAGGTACTTTTTCAACTTAGTTTTTAACATGGGAGCTACAGCAGGAATGTAAAGTTAGATATGCCGGTGGAAGTCACTCGGGTGTAACTCCATACAATTATTACTGTCACACAGCACGCTCGGATGTAAGCACATAGGCACTGTGTGAATGTACTCAGGGCTAATGAGTTAAGGCACAAATGCCTAAAGTGTTGTAGGCAGATGCCCTTTTTATACTGGCACCATCAAACATACCAGAAGCAGAGCATATGGCACACAAAGGCTAAGGATCCTGACTCTAGAAGACAGGTTTACCATACAGAGACTTTTAGCTGATAAGTCCCAGGTAAGGACTACTGCAGCACTGGTCTGTTTAAATATCTTTGATTATGGTACATTACCAACAGAACTGTATTTTTCCAATGAAGGAGTCTTATTTTTTTCTTAAATTTAACTGCGTTATTTTGCTTCAGTTTTTTTTACAATTTATGAAATGGGTTGATTATTTTCAGAAGTGCCTTTGCAATTTTGCATTAGAATCTTTCTGTGTATATATGTGGCCATACTGTACATTTTGAAAAGAGACAAACCATGGGTGCATTTGACAAATGGCAGAGGCAATCCAGCATCCATGGATATGCATTACATTGTTTTCTTGTATATACCAGTCTTGACTTGTATTCCTGTTTCTTTTCTTTTTCACTTACTTTTATTCTTATGTGCTTGTACTTCTACAAGCGGTATTACTTCATGATGACCTGTAATTAGTTTTCCATCTGTGAGTCTGGTGACTTATTTTCAGCTAGCATCCCAGATGCCAGAGGGCTCAATGGGGGTGGAGCAGTACTGAGCAGCTGAAGAAGTGTCCTCCTGTCTCAGGAAGTGGATAAGAAACATGTTTTTTTTTTTAATTTTCTTTCCCCCTGTGGAGGCAAAGGACAACACTAGAATGTGCTATATGGTGAACGTCGTTTACTGTCAGGTATCATGCAAGAATTCTTACACACTTGTACTCACAGGCTGTTCTGTGCAAGTTAACAAACAAACTTTACCTGGTTTAATATCTCCAAGCAGTATGATGCTGCTGATGATATATGCAAACCCACCTATGGCTTTACCTTTGTGTGTGTGTGTGTGTGTGTGTGTGTGTGTGTGTGTGTGTGTGTGTGTGTGTGTGTGTGTGTGTGTGGGTGTCTGTGTGGTCCGCACTACACTTAGGCTACTCCAATGCATGACCACAAAAGTAGGATTGAAATGCTGTTTACAGTCAGAGTCAGAATATATCACAGAGTAAAAAAAATTTAAAGTATTGATTCATCTGGTTGGCCTAGTTATATTTACAAGGTTAGAAATGAGATTATGTTTTACTTACATTAATAAACAGTATATGCAGACATTGTTTAATGATTTTACTTTCTCATTATCTGCTTAGTACTTATTTCGCAGTGTTTTATTTTTCACATATATTCTTTCCATTATGACTAAATTGTCTTGCTTTGTTCTAATCAGTACAGTTTAACCATAACAATAACAGAATGTGATAAGAAACAATATTGAAATGTTTCTTAGTGTTTTTTTTTATCTTAATATAATGTATTAACTGAAACATACAAAGTATTATTTTGTAAACTGTTACTGGGATAACAGTTATTACAAAAATGCATGCTTAATGTACTGTTTTATTGTATTTATTTATTTATTTTTGTTAACTGGGTTAGGCTTACAGCATCCACATGTATGTTGTCTAGTATGAACTAATTGATATAATCTTGTTAATTGACTTGGTCATAGTTATGCAGTACACAGATGGTGTGCAATGAAATCAATCCAAGTCTGTAGGATGCAAACAAGCCAATAAGCTATAATGCCACCCCTTTAACTAAAATCATTATTTTGCACATTGTGATATTGTGTTTTTCTCTTTTTTTTTTTTTTTTTGTTGCACCACTGGACCCGTCTTATGGCTCCACTGCCTTTATCAAATTGGTTCATTTATTCTGCTAGGGGTGAGGCCATGAGTCATACCTCTAAACTCTCTAGATTTTCACAGAATGTTCAGATTTTTGTCTCGTATTTTTGGCCTGTTCCTCATAAAATGTGTGGTTTTCTTATAAATCATTGAGGGTTGAAATCACTAAATAATGACAGATATTTGAGTTTCGGACTTTATAGCCTTCAGAAAATGCATGGTAACATACTTTTATTCTTACAACTTTCTAAGTTTGTAAGAGAAATATTTGGAGTGTGTCCCTAGTCTTGTGCCTTTGTCCCCCTTTATTTATGGCTTTGTCCAGATTTTTTGTGCTAAGAGGTTGAGAGGTATGGGCCATGAACCTTTCGGGAAAATGATGTCCCCACAAATTATCACATTAATAACATCCTAAGCATGCAGTCAGTTGTGAAGGATTTGGGCAACCAGGTTGATAGCAACCTGACATTGGCCACCGTGTTGCTTCCATTGTATAGAAAGCTTTCTACATGGCCCACTTCATAAATAAGGGTATCTCATCCAGGGACAAGGAAGTCATAACATCCCTGTATTCTTCCCTTATAAGGCCCATTATTGAGTACAACACCACTTTCAGCATGTACCTTGCAAAGCACATGCAGCAGCTGTACAGGCCATAGAGGTTCCTCACCAGGAGAATCCAGGGCCTCAAACATCTACCATACACAGATAGGCTAAAAGCCCTGTCCCTCTACTCAGTTTCATACAGACTCATCAGAGGTGACCTCTGTCTGGCATACAAAGCAATCTCAGACCCCACCTTGATAGGACTGCTGCATATCTGCAAGTCAAGCTCCACTTGAGTAACCCGTAAGCACAACCTCAACCTGGTCTGTGATATCAATAGGACTTGTTGGTAGGGCAGATTTGTTTCCCAGAGGCTCCCCCATCTGTGGAATAGACTCCCTCTCCACATCAAGCAGAGTGCCTCACTATCCCTTTTTAAGCACAACCTGGATAACTGGATGGAAAACAGAAAATACACCCCTGGGATTCGACCTGTGTCCCTACTGGACAGGGGCATCGAGTGCTGACTTGTCTAAATGTGGGCTAAAGTCTTGGCTAGGCTTATAAGGGCCTTGGAGCCAATAGCCTAGTAACTTCCTATGATCCTATGGAGGGCATTATCAACTCAATTATTCTCTCTATGGTGACAATCTGATGGCAGGCAACAAACAGTTTCCTTGGCCAGTGCAGCAATCTATCCTTCTCCTTAGAGCACCCCCCCCCCACCTGCAGTGGCTATTTTGAGCTTCATTGCATCCTGCCTGCTGTGAGAAATGTGCCTATTCATGATGACGAACCCTAGCCAGTGTATGTGCACAAGGGAAGTGCTCCCTGCAAATGTCCTGAGCTGCTAACTGAACTTGGATGTCAGAGCTTTACCCCAGTACACAACAGGATGGGAATATCAAGAACTGTCATTATGAAAAGATTGCCATTCTCATAACATCCTAGACTATATAAATGTAATGCTATGATGAAGGTTGCTAATGAATTTTCTATCTTCAGGATAAAAAAACCTGGAAGTGAAATGCATATATTAAATATTTATATACAAGTTTATACTTGTTTTAAATCCTGGTGGTGGAGTCCATTTTTGTGTGAGTAGAATCAAATTTTAGATAGTGTGGCCCTCATCCTGTGTACACATAACTCTCAACCTCTTATAGCAATAAATCTGGACAAAGCCATGTATAAAAGTGGGATAAAGGCCCAAAAATAGGGACAATTTTTAAATATTGTTTTTATAAACTTGGAAAGTTGATAAAATAACAGGTTTTGCATTAGCATGAATTTTCTGAAAGGCATAAAGTCTGAAACTCAAATGTCTGTCATTGTTTTCTAAATTTAGTCTTTAGTGATTTGCCACTAATTTGTCAGAAAACTACAATTTTATAAAAAAAAAAAAAAAAAAAAAAAAGACCAAAATTATGAGGCAAAAATGTGGACATTCTGCGAAAATCTGTACAGCTGAGAGGTATGTGTGTACATGCTATGTTGAATATATAGGACTTTTTTTAAATTTTATTTGCAGCTGAAATTCTGTATCAGCAGGATATGTTGCATTTATCTGGATATTCTAAATCTTCAGGGTAGTTGATTTGCTAGATGTGATTATATAAAATGATTTCTGGGTTTCATTTTAGTTGATGAAATATCCCTTTCCACTCCCATGCATACTATTACGTTTAACTGTCCTGCAGTAATGGATTTTGTTGTACATTATTCTGTGCAATATTCTGAGAATGGTGACTGGTCTGCTACTGGTATTAGAACTATAGAAGACAGGCAATACCATAACTTCACCAACCTAGTTAGCCGTCTGCCAAAAATTCAGAAACTACAAAAAATGTGCAAGAGTTTAAGTAGAAAAGGCTGATATTTGCTTCTAAGTATGACGTTGGAGTTTAACTGTGAGTGTAATTCTTTGATGCTTTTGAGATGTGTACATTGGTGCTTCTAGGTTACACCAGTTTTTACTTTCTGCTTATGTTTGGATTATTTTCTTCTCTTTCAGTACAAATAAAAATAAAGCTGGGCCAATCAGTGAGCTTCGCTGCTTCCCGGTCCAACATATCCTTGAGGTAGATCTGAAACAGTAAGTACTTCAAAAACTTAAATTACGAAAAGCAGGTCTGACTATCTCAAGTATTTTATAACTTGCTTTATGACAATAATCACCATCAAAGAGTGTAAAGTCTGCTATTTTTGTTTATGATGTATGTACTGTGAAGATGGCAATACACTAATCTGTTTCTATATTTAATGAAATCATTGATAAATGACGCTTAACAAGCAGAGACAAAAGTTAAATAGCTGAAATACAATGGCAAAAAATAACAACTAAATGAAGGAACTTGTTGTTACCTATTAATTTTAAATATACTTACTCTTTCCAACTAATATCACCTTCAGTCCAAAACTCATGTCATTGTCGTAGATTCCTAATAAGTCAGTATGGTCACCCGAGGAATGAGTAAGTATTAGAGATAACAACTCTACCCATACCATATTGCAGATGACTTCTGAATTTTTTAACGTGTTCTCCACCAGATCTCAACATCTTGGTCCAACTGTGAACTTATTCCCTGTAAATTCTTTTTTCACTATCTCTTTGCCCCTTCTTGTCCACTGTACACAGGCAGTCTTAAATAAAGCTTTGAATCATACGGGTTCTTTATTTAATTACTTACTGATTTTTTTTAACTGGGTAGGTGGGCTGGTCCAAAGACCTTATTTTGCAAAGACTAGCCTGAATCATTGGTGGTGGTAAATGCAGTGAGTGATTCATACACATTAATATATATTGCACTTGAAGGCAGAAGAGGAAGTGTTTTCATACTGATGGTATCAACATATTACATTATATTGCACTTGCTTAATTGAGAGAAAGAGGTGAGAAGTCTATCAAGTCCGTCCTCTTAAATGCATTTAACATTCAAACTCTCCTGCAGTCTTACCTTTCCCTTACCCCTTTTCTACCTGTCCCATAGCCACTTGAATCCTTCTATGAATTCCGTTTCCACCACCCATTCAGTTCCAGTAGTCCCATTCTGCTGGCCAACAACTTTCTGTATGGAAAGATTATGTGCAGAGATTCAAAGAGTAGTTATTTCATCCAGTCCACTGTCTGTACTTCCTCCTTCCCTGTCCACCCTTCCTGTAAAGAATGACCCCTATTCATTTCCTTAACATGATCCTCTGCACCAATATCATGTTCCCCCTGTCTTTTTGGTCCTAAGTAAGAAGTGCTGTAGCTCCTTTAACCTCTGATCATATTCCTTCCCACATCCCACTGATCTTTCCTCTTCTTTTCTGATTTATTTCAGTAATCCAATGACCTTTTCCTTATATACCACATAGAACTGCATGCAGTACTCTGGTGCTGTCTAACCAAGGCCCTGTAGAGTGGATACATTGCCTCCTTACTTATGGAATCAATCCTCCAATAATATTTCACAGCATTATGTTTGCTGCTACCCCATCATCTCAATCTGAACCCATTGGTTCAGTCTAACATGACTAAATGCTTTAACTGATTTTATTTATTTATTTACTTACTTATTTACTTATTTATCACCATCAGTTGCATTTCCCCCATTTCATACTCCACATCATGGTTGTTGAGACCTAAGTGCAGCATTCTGCATTTATTTATGCAGAACCTCAACTGTCACCTTTCTACCCATTTGTTCAGCCTTTTTTAGGTCCTTTGCTAGACTCTTTCCTCATCCTATGCAACTTGACACATATTTGCGTCACCATTACAAAGGTTAATCCTGATTTTTTTCTCATTTATGTGTGAGAAAAACACACTAAAGAGTAATGGACTCAAGACAAACTCCTGCATTACTCTGGTAGCCACTTTGCTACATTACAGTATTGTTCCACTGAACACAACCTTCTGAATCCTACCATTCAACCATACAGCTATCCAGTTCCTTAGTCTTGGTTCTACCCTGTACTCCTCCAGTTTTCTTAGCAGCATCCATTGTGAGACCAACTCACAGACCTTACTGAAGTCCAAGTAGATTATGTCTGTGGTCACTCCACTGTCACAATGACCTGTAACCTAGTCATAAAATTGGATCTGGTTTAAGTGACAACTCCTATTGGCCATGAAACCAAGTTGGTTGCTGTTCTGGGAGATTGCTGTCTTGTTGTTAAAGTTAACAGTCTTGTAGTTCATCAGATTTTTTCTGATTCTCCCATTTTGCAAGCATCACTCACTTGCTGGGCTCTTGTCCTGTGGTATTTCTGCAATAAACCGTGATCTGTTGAAGATGTCCATTAGGGGCACTGCCAACCCACTGGTCAGATTTCTAGAACTCAGAAAAATGCAGCCCAGTTGTGACAATTGTACTTTATCCTCCCTAAGACCAGCCAGTTTCCTATGACCATTGTGTTTAGTCTCCCTGAGAGCAGCCAGTTTCATGACCCTTGACCTTTAGCCTCCCTAAGAGCAGCAAGTGTCCAGTGACCCTACTCCCTGTTGATCTTGTTGTCTGTCCACTCATCTCTCTATTCTGCCCTGCCTCTCTCCCTCTATGCATGACACACTCTCTTTGCTCTTCTTTCAATAAATTTTTTCACTCTTCTGTGATCTCTCTATCTTTACTCAGCCTACCAGTTCTGTCCTCGCCTCCCATCCTTCTTTCTGCTTTCCACCTGTAAAGCACTTGCTTCCCTTCTGCTAATTCTCTTTCAAATTTAGCCTTCATCGTCCTTTTCATCAATATTGTCTTTTTGTTTCCCTCCTTATACTGTGCTTCCTCTACCTCCCCATCCTCTCCTTTCTACCCCTTGAAGTCCTGTCATTTTCTCTAATTGCTCACTTTTCTAGGTAGCCACATTGGCCTTCTTTTCTTTTTACCCTTTTACCTCCTTCTCCTGCCCTTGTCTTTTGCCCTTAGCACTACATACCTAACTCATTCCCACAAACTGTTTACTCTTTCAGTTTGTTCTGTCTCCTAACTCATTCTTGACCACTGGTCCCAGTACAAGGTAATCCTCTGTTCTAAAATCCCATATAATCTTGTCTCTTAATTTTTACCCTCCTCCCGGTGCTAAGCCACACAGTAACACAATCACTGTTGACCAATGTTGCCTTAACTTAAACTAAACAATGATTAAACCCTTTACACTGGCTAGGACTACATCCCGAATTTTATCCTTTCTGGTATAGTCCTGAATCAGTTGGCTTCAGTATGTTCCTGTTCCATCTAGGCATGAAGTCTGAAAATCTCCCAGTCTGATCGAGGTAAATTCAGATACACTATTCATTCTACCCCACTCTTTTATTCTCTCATCCTTTTACTGATCCTGCTCCGTTGTTGGTTTTGGTGGATTATAAAAAATTAATTGTTCTACAGTATCTCCCCCATCCACTACCCTAACTGCCATGGTACTTAACCTAGACTCTTTCCCTGGCTGCATCTTTGCCACATACATGGTTTAGTGTTATTGCTCCCCTCTGACATCACATCTGAAGCCCCCTTTAATGTAGATTCCGACTACATCTCTGTTGTTCCCTTATGTGGCATTCCTAGACATTCTATACTCAGGCTCCCTCATGTCCCATCCCCTGTTATCATTGGCCAATGTTTCTATAATGCCAACAAAGTCCACTTTCTCCTCTCTACCTGTGAATGGATCTTTCTGCATAAGCCAATAGGACAGAAGAAGACATGCTGACTGAGATGAGAGGGTGAGACTCTATATCTGAATGAATTCTTTATGAAGAAAAACTAAAGAAAGTGAAGTTTTGGAGTAAGATGTTTGACTTTGTTGAGAAGTGGTGGATCTCAAGTTTGGGATTCTATTTCCTGGGCAAATTAATCGGATTTAGCCATGTTGTAAGAAGAAGAAGTTTCTGATAATGTTGATGAACCATCAAGCACTGCTTTTCCCAGCATTTCTGTACCAATGTCTAGTGTATCGAATTGAATTATGACTGGCTGTCAAGTAACTAGGACATCGCCTGAAGCAGTACAGTAGAAAAATGCTGGAGGATGCAGATGGTTCCAAAACATTTACAAACAATGTTAAATCTGCCTGTAAAAATAAAGCCTCTAGTATTGCAAGGTTTACTATTAGACTCTAAAAAAAAGAAACAGTGGATGAAATACCTTGACAAGGTATCTTTTAAAAGAATAGTATAGTCTATATCGTGGAGCTGTGCATACTCTTTTGTATATATTAGGAAGGCATACATTTGAACCAAGCTTCAGGACAAAAATTGTTTTGCAAAATTTCTTTTGCTATTAATACTTTCAAGCACAGGGAGTCCTGTGGAAATACTTTATACCCCCTCCCCCCATAAAACCTCTAAACTGTCCAGATTTTCACAGAATGTCCATATTTTTGTCTCATATTTTTGGTCTTTTCCTCATAACATTCCTGTTTTTTTTTTATTTTTGTGGCAAATCAGTGAAGACTGAATTTCCTAAATAATGATAGGCATTTGCATTTCAGACTTCATATCCTTCAGAAAATGTAGGGTAACACAAGACCTTTTATAGCAACACTATAAGCACACTATTTAACATTTGTCACTATTTTGAGGCTTTGCCCTTTCATTATTTTTAGCTTTGTCCAGATTTTTTGTGATGGGAAGTTGAGAGCTATGCCCCCCATTATGGTAATTTGACAAAGCAAATAAATGTTTCATCTCAGAATCTGTGTCAGCTGTTGATATTAAAGTTTGCCTGCAGTCTTTATGTGGTTCTGGAAGAAGCTGAACCTGTTACTGATACTAAAGGTTTTTTGGAATGGTAGATGAAATGTGAAGGTGATGGTAAAATACGCATATGTACATCATTTACCTAACAGTTTTGCTTGTGTTTCTGGAAAAGGGGTCCTTTTTTATTTTGGCCAGTTTAAGTCCTGCTGTAACTGTGGAAAACAGGGTCATGTAAAAATTACTATGCAGAGGTGTGGTGTTTGCAGAGCAGTGTAAAAAAGTATAGTGAGGTATACAGAACATGGAGGAAGCACCTGAGTTCATTGCATTCCAATACTTCAGTGTCAGAGACAGGGACTTCAGTGTCTTATGAGTTGCTATGTAGAGAGAGTGGAGCTGCCACACCTTGCCCGAACACATATTAAAATTCGAGCAAGCAGAAGTATAGCTGGCTCAACTAGTGCTCTTTGCCGGTACAATGAACCAGTGGCCCATCCCCCCAGCTTTTCAAGAGCAAAAAATAAATAAATAAATATGCTCCTTCTGCTGTTTCATCAGTCAGGTGGCCAGATGCACAATAAGTCCCCCCTCTCCCACACACATGAGCACTCTTGCTTAGCATCAAGTTTTTCAGCTACATGGCTTCTAAATGTCCATGACTTTTTTTTTACTTTTTAAATCTTTGTGGTTACATTCAGGCCAATAAAGCCAAACCACATTAGCTGTGTACATGTGTGTTTCTGCCTTTTCATTAAGTCCGTCAGCACAGCATAAGTGGATAGTTTGGCTATACTTCAGAAATACATGGTCTTTAAGCACAGCTGATGTCCTTAAGGGATCATTTGCATATATCACATGAGCCTCCATTACAGGAGGTTTAAGGTATCACAGAGTAAAAACTCTAGCTTGGCTTACTTTTTCATACATTTTTTACAGAATGTTTTGTCTGTGTGACTTTTTTACCCTTCGGTTTGGGTGTTAGTTGGATATTTTGCGGACACCTTAATTTGTATGGACATCAGCCGGGTTTAAAGTCCCTGTGTTTTCGAAGCATAACCAGACTCTCCAATTATGTTGTACTGATGAGTTCAATCAAAAGACTGAAATGTGCATATTCACAGGTAGTGTGGTTTGGCTTTATTGACCTGTATGTAACCACAATGACTTAAAAAGTAAAAAAAATCATGGGCATTCAGAAGCCATGTAAGTGTAATACTTAATGTTCTTAAGGGGTCTTTGCATATATGTGATGGGCCTCCATTATTGTTTTTTAAGGTATCACATGGTGAAAACTCTAGCTTGGATGAGCTTTTCTTGCAGTTTTTACTGTATTACTAATGGACATATGCAGGTTCTAAGTTCTATAAGGGATGATGGATGTTCTTGGGTCTTAAGGGGTCTGAAGGGGGTATTGCTGGCTGGTAGTTCAAAGCTGGCATTTGTGTGAAAGGAAAACATTAATTGCTGATGTTAATTATCATGAAATATATTTTCTGTGAGATTTTTTTTCATGTGGCTGTCAGTCAAGGCAGCATCTTTTAGAAATTGATAAAGTTGGGGGACATTTTTTGTTTGCCAAAAAATACTTTATGGTATAGGGACTGAAGTTTTCTAGATGGAAGAAGTGTAAAACATTTGGCTGTTGAGAAATACTTGGGAAAATATCAAAATATTGGATTCAAATCTATTGCAGCTCCCAAAGATATAACTTTTTAATGGGCTAAACTGATCATGCATTAATCATGCATTTTATAATTGCAGATGATACATATGTTAATAAATAAATAGATTTTACAGGTTTTACAGTCCATAAAACAGTATTTGTAAATGTGGTGTAGAGTAAGAAGTCTGAGGCAGAGAAATGTGAAAATTAAATGTGTCTTTGCTTTTATAGCATACATTTGATCATGACTGCATATCCAACTTTGTTCAGGAAAGGAAAACTGCTATATACAATGTGTGTGTGTGTGTGTGTGTGTGTGTGTGTGTGTGTGTGTGTGTGTGTGTGTGTGTGTGTGTGTGTGCGCCTGCGTCTGCACAGGTATGAATGGTGGAAGGACTTTAAACAAGAATTGAAGTTTTATTGCAGAGACTGAGTAGAAGGGTAAGTAAAGCCGAATGCACTGCTTATGGTAGATGTAAAACAATGCTACAGCACTGATGTGAACAAAAGGAAAAAATGTGGTAAATGAAAGTCAAAATACAGCAGATTGTCACTGAAAAATTATTTGGTTAGCTAAAGTGTGAATGTGCCGGGGGGGGGGGGGTAACATAGAAATCTTGTGTCCTTTTGGAGTTTTAGAAGATGCAAGGAAGAAATGAAAAATGAAGGAATTAAGGGATGAGTCTTTAATGCTGATTTGGGGTAATGATGTTGGTGTGACAAAGTATACTACAAGGTACATGGCAAAATGTTTAGAAAACATGGCTGTTCGGGGTATGACCGTAAGTGTTAAGCAGAGGAATGGAGAGTACGGAGGGCTGATTTGTGGGAACTAGTAGAGGTTATTATGGAAGTAACTCAGGCAAAGATTCTAGAGTGAACCAGTTTGTCTTATAAAGTTTAGATTTTTTTTGTAAACTTTTCTTTTAAACATGAATTATTGGAAGTCTGTCATTGTGTGCAGTGCAGGGAGCCAATGATATTTTGAGATGAATGCTTATATGTATATATATATATATATATATATATATATATATATATATATATATCTACGCATAACTGGAGAGTTATTTGTTTATTTATTTTATTTATTTTACATTTGTTGTCCGGGCTAGTCTAGCTGGATGCATGTCCATTTTCAGTAGAGGCCCAGGGAGATAAGCACCAACAGTCATTACAAGTTTAAATACAGAAAAGATAATACAAGATTAAAATTTATAAACAGAGTTATTTTGGGTTACAAAAGTCATTCAGTGTATATATGATAGCATATATCTGCATAGATGTTATGTAGAGGGAGAGCTATCAGGATATAAGGAGAAGAGAAAGAACGAATCATGTAAGAAGAAAGGAGAGAGAGGAAGAAGGAAAGTTAATCTGGGTTGGTGCAGGAACAAAGCCAGTGTTTATTAAGATGCATTTTCAGTTGCTTTTTAAAAAGTGGTAGAGAGGATAAAGATGAGATATCAGAGGGGAGTTTGTTCCACATTTTTCCAACAGAGTTTGAAAAGAGGGAGTCACCTGCAAAGTTTTTGGGTTTGGGAATATTAATCAGTAGTTTGTTAGAAGAACATAGATGTTTCAGGTTATTGTATGGTGAAATGAGGTTATAGAGTATTGGTATTTTAGTTGGGTAGTATAGAATCTTGTGAGCTATTAAGAGCTGTTGAAGTACAAGCTGGTTAGGAAGTTCAAGCCAACCTAGTTGTCTTAGGTTCAGGCAGTGGTGAGTTCTAAATGGGGATCCTGTAGCAAATCGAGCAATATTATAGTAAGATGTAGCTAGTTTCTTAAGGTTGTTTTTGGAAAGATTAGTGTAAATGGGGGAAGCATATAGAAGAGAAGAGATTAGGTGAGATCTGGCTAATGTGGTCCTTGCTATGGGTGTAAGGAAGGGTTTGCTTCTGTAAAGGGATCCTATTTTTTTATTAACTAATTTTAATGTATTGTTGATATGAGCGTCAAAGCTGAGATTATTGTCAATAGTTATCCCTAATAATTTTGTAGTTGAATCTGGAACAGTACTATCAGTGGAAGTGAGAGTGAAGTTTAGTGGGGTAGATTTATGGGTAGGTGAGAACAATAACAGTTTGGTTTTCTTAGGGTTGAGGAGTAGGCAACGGTCTAAGAACCACTGTTCAACAGAGGTAAAAGCTTTTTGGGTAAGAGACTGGAGTTCAGTTTGAGAGGTAGCAGTACAGATTATAGTCAAATCATCTGCATATTGTATGCAGGTAGTGTTTGGGATAGCTGATTGGAGGTCGTTAATAAAGATAGAAAATAGAAGGGGCCTAGGATAGAGCCTTGAGGTACACCTAGAGAGATAGGAAGGAGATTAGATAGTGAGTTTTTCCAGAGTACTGCCTGCTGACGGTTTTCAAGGTAAGACGTAAGCCAAGTTAAGGAAGGAGGATCAAGTGAGAGAGATTTTAGTATGTGCAGAAGAAGTTTGTGGTTAACCATGTCGAAAGCTTTAGATAAGTCAATGAAGACTGAAGATGATATATTATTGTTGTTACGGTTATAGTTGATGGAGTTGGTAAAGGAGAGTAAAGCAGTGGTGATATTGTGGGAAGGTCTAAATCCATGCTGACAGTTAGCAAGTAGGTTGTTATGGCGAAGGTGATTAAGTAGTTGTTTATGGATACATTTTTCCATGATCTTAGCTATAGGTGATAGAAGTGCTATGGGGCGAAAGTTTGAGTAATCGTTAGAGTTTCCCCCTTTGTGTAGAGGGATGATGTGAGATATCTTCCAGATAGAAGGGAAGATTCCTTCATTTATTGACCTATTTATCAGACTAGAAATGGGATAGGCAATAGCTTTGGCTCCTATTTGCAAGAATTCTGCCGGAAGTTTATCTGCAGTTGGGGTGGTAGGTTTTAATTTTTGGAACAGTGATAAGATAAAGGAGGTAGAAACAGGTTGTAGGTGAATGGAGGGAGGTGTATTTAAAGTAGTTGAGAGTAGCTTTGAGGTGTCGGGAGATAGGTGACTAGCAAGAGTTTGGATAGTATTAGTGAAGAAAGAATTAAAGTCATTGGCTATCTGTGTGGGGTTCTCTGGGTTAGAGTCCTGAGGGTTAGGTGTAATAGATGTAATAGACTGGCCTGGGGATAAAAGATTATTAATACTGGTAAATGTCGAATATTGCCCAAACAAACTCAAAAGGAAGCCCGCAACACAACTGAATACTAAGATGGATTTATTGGATCAATTCGAAGTAACACACCAACAGGAAATAACGCAAATATCCTAGTACGTTTTCGACAAAAGTCTTCATCAGCGTCATAACAACAAATTAAAGTTAATTACAAACATATATACCCTGTCCAATTCATACTTTAATTATCAATCCATTTAAAAACAGCAAACAATTATTGCAATAAACCCATAAAGGAAACAGACTCGTTTCTTAACCTAGTACTTAAAAGCACTATAGAATATCATTATATCATTATAGAATATCATTATAGAATGATCTATAAACTTATTACCCCATTCCTGAGATGGAGAGGGTTTGGGATAAGCCCATCCCTTCCGATAATAATTTTTGTCCCTATTAAGCTTTTTCACTTTATGAGCTGTAATAGAAGTAGACAACTGATCAATGCTGTGAAATATACGTATATGTTCATATTTAAACTCTTCATATTGCATATGTTCACAAATATTCTTATCAAGTTCTTATACATCAGCCACTAAATCATTAATAATAATGTCATTACTTTTGATAATAACTTTCATATATTCCACCCCGTGGTCATCAAATAGAGCCATAAGTTCTTTATGCAAATCAGACCCTGCTTTTAAACCACTGGGGTAATGCCACATTCTAATTCCCTTAGGGGCAATATGTTCTTTAATGCATTCAGAAAAATAGGCGTTATCAAGCTGTAAGCACTTGATTTTGGACAGTTGATTGTCAAATTCTTCAAGTAACATGTTTAAATTATTATTTATTTTAAACATTTCATTAATTGTTTATGACGTGTTTAACTGATTATTTTTGTCTATATAATGGTATTGAGAAGCTGCATTTATTATCTGATGAAGTTCTGAAGTGGTCAGGACGAAAGCACTTATCTCAGATTTTAATTTGTATCAATAAAGTTCAGCATTGGTTTTATTGAAGAGACTCGTTTTTGTGCATCATTTACTGAGGAGTGGATCTTCCTACTGTGACAGCTGGGCATATTTGTGTATTGCTACCATTTTGTAAAATGTTGACATTGTTGGGGAGTTCTATGATTGCACCGTGTCTGCAGTCATCAGCGAACTTGGTAAGCCACAGGCCATCTATTTTCACCTGGATTTCAGAGAAATATATTCCAAACAGTAGGAGTCTCAACACAGAACCTTGTGGAACACCATTGGTAACAGGTCTGCTGGTAGAGGTGGAATCTCCAACTTTGATTGTATGCATTCTGTCAGTGAGCCAGTTGGCTACCCAGCTAATGACGTATGGGTTAATCCCAAACTGGGTGAGTTTCTCAATGAAGCCTGAGTGGGGATTGTGTCAAAGGTCTTGGCCAAGTCGAGATAGGCAGTAAGTACTGTTTTGTCTTCATCTAGGCTTTGGCGAAGAAGATGAAGTCCACCAGTTTTAACAGGAATGATCAGCCCTTAATGAGGCCAAATTATGCAAAATACAGTCATGTTTTAAAACTTTCACTGTGTTTGGATGTGATGAATTCAGCAGATAGGTATGCAGTCCTATGATTGCAGATCTAGTCTATACATGTAATCAATTTCGAGGAGACCTATACCTACTTCAGAATGAGGAATGATATACACTGATTTTTATATATCATTTAATAAGCTTGAAGCATGTTTCTTGTTTTGCTGTCCAACTAATCCAGTACCTTTTGGGCCAGTCAGTCACCCTAAAACTGTTAGTTAGAACAGGAAGAGCAAATTGGTTTATAGCTTGGACTTTGTTCCTAGATTTCACAACTGTTTCCAGTATTAATTTTAATCTTCTAAAAATATTCCTTACTGAGAGTTGTTCACATTTGCTAATGTTTTATTGTCGATCCTTCATCAGTTCCCAAATATTTATACACTCCCTCTTGCTCTAGTTCCTTTATATCACATTCTTCTCCCAGGCTGATATTTTCTTGTTGCTGCAGCTTTCCAGTTTAAATGTTGCTTTTGTACATTTATCAAGCAGAAATGACATTCTTATGTTATCTAGGAAAGTTTGGAACATGTGCAGTTGTGCTGTCAGATCCTCATCTGATGAAATGTATAGTTTTAAATCGTCCACAAAAAGAATATGAGAAGTCTTTATTCTTTGTTGTTTTCTGGGGGCCAAACTGTAACCATGACCTAATCTGTTAAGGAGACAGCTTAATGGGTTAAAGGCAAAACAAAAGAGCAGCGGTGACAAGGAGTCACACTATTAATATCAATCGTTGAAGTTTTATTCATGGGATTATAATTTGTCTTTTATCGTGGCTTTGCCACGAAGTAGTTTGCCACTGTTTCATGGTCACTGTAATGTCATTGATCAGCGTAGGGTTTATCTTATACATCTGTAAGCACTCCTTTATCCATGAATGTGGGATCCTTTTAAATGCTTTTTAGTAATCTATCCATGCCATACTTAAGATTCTTCCCATTTTTAGAATTCTCCATTATGACTTTATTTAACAACAAATGATCCTTTGTTCCATTTGACTTTCTTTTCTTACCCTTTAGTTCTATTGCCATGATTGACCTTTCTTCTAAATGACTATAAACTCTGTCGGCATCAATTCCAGTATATAGTACAGATAATTTTCTGTTGTTGCTATGGCACGTGGGAGGTTTTGTAGCTGACAGGTGTCATGACTTGTAGGATATACTGTAGACTTCTTTCTGGTAGTGTAATTTTTAAAGGTAGAGAGTAGCTTTACTTAATAATTTATATGTTATTCAGTGAAAAGTATGTTCCGACCTGATTACCATTTAGTTTTCTATATAGTGTAATTCTTTTTTATTTCTCCAAGTATTGTTTTGTTTCTAATACCATGACAGGAATGAACCACATTCCTAAGTCAAAGTATGATTGAAGTTCATGAAATTAGTATTGTTTCAATCTTTGATGTTTGCGGTCCTGGTCAAAACACTTTGGGCTATGTGCCCAGAAATGACTTCTTCTGCAAATTATACAGAGTTACATGTATCAGTAGCATATCTAAATATGACTGTAAATTCTTTTTTGAGACCCCCTTGCTCCTACTCCTATTGGAAATGTCTTGGTGTCCTACTTCCACATTGCTTTCATTTCTGGCTGCAAATCCTGGTATTTAATGACTTTGTATCTCTCTGTATGTAAGACACTGTAATCAGTGGGTGTAGCAATTTCTCAATGCTACTTTTGTCTTTTTTTAATGGACTATTATATCTGATTTTCTCACATATATTTTTTTGAACTGTTGGTATTGGGTGATCCTATGTGATATAAACATCATTCTCTATAATGCTTTGTGGCTCATATTTCTAAAGCTTCTCAGCTACTTCACTATTGTAATGTTTGCACAATCCCCAGTGCAATAGTAAAACCATATTATTATGCCTTTGAGTATGCAGGTCCTTTGTCATTAGTGTATCACACCCTGTAACAAGATGTGCAACTCTTTCCAACTCTGTTTTACATAACCTACATTTGCCTGTTTCTCCCAAATGCTCAATGGACTTTGTAAACCAATGTGTACATAGGTAGGTACTAGGCTATTGTCCCCAGGGCCTATATAAGCCTAGCCAAAAAGGTACCCTCGCTTTTGCCACCCAAGAAAATTATTTTCCTGTGCCCCTGTCGAGCAGAGCCACAGAAGTGATCCCCGGGGTGAATTTACTATTTCCCATCCATTCATCAAGATTTTTTTTGAAGCGTGCTAATGAGTAGCTTTGTTTGATATAGACAGGTAGTTTGTTCCAGAGTATGGGAAGTCTCTGGGGCAGGAATCTATCCCTCCAGCATGTTCTGTTTATTTTGGTGACAAGGTTTAGGTCCTTAGAGCATGTACTAGAGCGTGTAGCTTGGAGGGATTGGGATTTCTTTAAGTGGAGCATATCCAAAAGCTCTGGGTTTGACATAGCTTTGTATGTTAGGCAGAGATCGCCTCTGAGTAGGCGATATGCAACGGAGAAAGCTGGAGTTTTTTGAGACGGTCTGCGTAGGGCATCTGTTTGAGGCCAGTAATACTCTTTGTGATGTATTTTTGTGGCCTTTCCAGTTGTTATAGATGTCTTGTGAGGTACTTACCAAAAGGGATGCTGTACTCTATAATGGGTCTAATGAGTGACAAGTAGAGGGGAACAATTACCTCTTTTTTCCTGGATGAGAAACCTTTTGTGATGAGGTGTGTCACATAAAAGGATTTCCTGACTACTGTGGCGATGTGATTATCAAAGGAGAGATTACTGTTCACCTGTGTCCCAAGGTCTCTTATCACACTTTCGGTGTTAAGTAGACTACCGCTTATGTGGTAGTTCACGGGTACAGAGTTTTTACCAAAAGGGATGACAATGCACTTTTTGGCATTGAGCTTGAGGCCATGGCTTTGACACCAGGCATCTGTCTCAGTGAGGCCCTTTTGTAGGATGTCCACATCGCTAGGAGTTTCAATTAGGGCTCCTAGTTTGCAGTCATCTGTGAACTTCATTAGCCAAAGACCTTCTGTGTTAGCCTGTACTTCAGAGAAGTAGATACCAAACAGGAGAGGCCCCAGGTCTGAACCCTGTGGTACTCCACTTGTCACTGATCTGAAGTCGAATATGGAGTCTGCTACTTTCACAGTGTGGGTTCTGTCAGTGAGCCAGTTGGCAACCCATCTTGTGACATAGGGATTTATACTTAGTTTAGTGAGTTTATCTATAATTACAGAGTGGGGGATGGTGTTGAAAGCCTTGGCGAGATCTAGATAGGCTGTGTGAACCACCTTACCCTCATCTACGGCTTTGCTTCAAAGAAGTCTATCAGGTTTAGAAGACATGATCTGCCTTTTACAAACCCAAACTGGGTGGAGTTTGGAGATTACCAATGTCTTTGTTTATAAGTTCCATGATGATATGTTCCATGGCCTTGCAGACCAGGCTTGTCAGGCTAATGGGGTGGTAGTTCCCAGGGTCTGTGATGGATCCCCTTTGTGGAGTGGGATAACCATCACTGTGCACCATTCAGTGGGCACAAAGCCTGAGGTGAGGCTATGATTGAACATGGTACTTATGTGGGGTGCCAGTTTGTTCTGTAGTTTATGTAGAACACAGCCTGGGATGTTGTCAGGTCCCACGGATGCTGTGTTCTTGGCTGTTAGCTTTTACCAGTGCAGCCATGATTACAGGAACTTTGCATTCTTCCGGTATAGAGATGGGCCCTTTTAGGGGTGAGACGGGGGTAAAGTTAGCACTGAACCTATCCGCCTGGATGTTGGCAATATCAGTTGGTTCTGTATATTTAGTGCCATTGTGCTGTAACTCAGAGCAGATCTGAGTGTTGCCATTGAGATTCTTGACATAGCTATAGAATGCTTTGTGGTTGTCTTTAGAAACAGTGGCAATTTTGTTTTCGTAACTAGCTTTGGAGGATTTTATGAGGGATCTCAGCTTCTTACTGAAGCTGACCAGGGAGCTCCTGCAATCATGGGATTTTACTCTTTTTTGCAGCCGTTTCTTTCTTCTGTTGTAGAGTTTGTTTATGGCAGGGGACCACCAGATTGGCTTCCTTTTTTTGGAGGATAGTATCTTGGTTCTGTTAGGGATAGCATGATCCATGCACTTGTGTAAGTGCTTATAAAGTGCATTTGTGTAGGATTCAGCAGTTGTACCTCTATCCATCTGCATGGGTGTTGTGAAGTTTGCCACTTCTGTCTTCAGAAGCATGAAGTTCGCTTTGGAGAAATTTTTTACGGTGGATTCCCTAATGGGGGTGGGGGCGGGATGTGAATGTCTAGGGTGATTAGCTTGTGGTTGGATCTGACCAACGAGTGAAACACCAGTCACCCATGTTGGTAATGACTAGGTCTAGGTATTGCTGCCCCTGGTGGGGGTGTGGATATGTTGATCCAAGGCACTGGAATGTATGAATTCCAGAAAACATTGTGCAAAAGAGTTGGTACATGAGTAGTTTTCCCAGTTAATGGTAGGGTAGTTGAAATTGCCCATTATTAGGGTGTTAGGTTGTACCCTAATATTTTCCAGTGTATCAAGAAATGAGGAGTGGGAATCCTGGGGCATGGTGGGGTATCTGTAGCAAGCTACAATTTAGATTGCGGTCTTGCCCAGAGTTAGTTGCACTTGGATAATCTTGGATGCATTATGCTGAGCAACTAGCCTGGAGGTGTGGATATCCTTAATGAATATGGACACAACTCCACCTTTAGTGTTTTGGTCCAGGTTAGATAGCCGAAAGGTGTGGTATGAATTATAGCCTGGTAATGCAGGGGTGTTCTCTGGAGCCTTGAACCAGGTCTCTATCACTGCACAGATGTCGATGTTCTCCATTTTAAGGAGTGCCTCGAGTGAGTGCATTTTGAGGTTTAGACATCTAGCATTGAGTAGCATTACCCTCAGATTTTGCTTGCTTGTACTTGTTATGGTGGTGAATTTGTCATTTGAACCTTGCCTAAAATGGCACTATAGGGGTGGCAAGAACCTTAGCCAGTATCCGGAATTACAAAGGGGACAGGTGCAGGCCATCTCTGGCAAAGAATCCTGGTCTGTTGATCACATCATTCCAGGCAGACAGATACTGAATCCCCTTAGAATGACACCAGAAGCTTAGCCAATTGTTGAGGTCAATCATTTTGTCCTTGTACTGTTGTATCATTCTGGGTGATGGCAGGATGCAACTCAGGGCTAGGGTCATTCCTGCCTGGGCTACAAGATCAGAGAGCTCCTCCATGTCTCTTTTCATGTAGTCCAGGGAGGTACGTCTCAGGTCATTCACACCAACATGGACAATGACAATCATATGTGTACTTATTGTGGAGTGACCTGAGTACGTGCATTATGTGGTGGATCCTGACACCCAACAGGCAGCTGACAGTAACTTTCTCCTTGTTTAGCCTGGTGAGTGGAACATCAGTGTGCCTGACTATAGAGTCACCTATGACTAGAGTGTTGGGTATGTTGTTATGCCTTACGGACTGTGGTTGGGTGGTACACTGACTTTGTGGGCTGTGTGTCATTTGGGCTGTGTTGGGGGTGGAGATTGCTTGTGTTTCTGCTTTGGAGGTCTCTGTTGCTTGGACAGATTTTTATTGAGATCCTCCAAGAATGTAATGTGTGTTTTGTGTTTCTATGTGTGTGTTTTGGTGGTATAGGTTTTGAGGGACTATGTGATGAGTGTGGTGTGATGCAAGTGTTTACCCTCTCCTCTTGACTGTCTAGTCCAGTCTTGGGTGAAGAGAGATTTGCTTCCAGTTTGGCTATATAAGTGCATCTCTCACAGGTTGTAGTGTTGGGTGGTAGGAGGAGAGGGTTGTCTCTGTACATGAGGCAATTGCTGCATTGCCTCAAGATGCCCAGATTCATCAGGTAGACAGAAGAAAACACCAGGAGCTGACCCATAGACATGCCTGGATAGGTGCTTATTTATTAAGTACTAAAAACTGTTTTCCTCTAGACAAGTGAGGAAAGTTGAGTGCTGTAGTAATTTGTAGCTTATTAAGTGCTTACAATAACTGAACAAGTGCTGAGCTCAAAGAAACAGATTTGAGTGCTAAAACTAAAAAACTGGCTAGTTCTAAGGGAAATTTTGAAGAGCAGACTTTATGGCGACGGAAATATTTTAACCCTAGCTAAGCGGCGATGCATAAAGTGTATTTTTTTTTTAATATAACAGTAGCAAATGAGCAAACTGGTTTAAACAAATCAACCAATTAACCAGTAAAAAGCTAAAAACTGAGCCCCGTTCCAGCAGTCTTCAATCAGACAAGTTCTAACTGCACACTCCTGCCACTAGGGTGCAGGGGAACCACTCCAGAAAAAGATGGCCTGGATTAGAGCTCAAGTTATACAAACAAAGCTAGATTAAGCAGGTCTGAATCTAGTCTTGTGCTACAGCAAGCAAGGCGTACCAATTTCAGAAAGAAACAGTTCAAATAAGCAGGCACAATAAGCCTTTAACCAGAAAATCCCTGCTGAGAAGGGCAGAATCTACCCTCTCCTCCCACAAGAGTGCAGACCACACCTTCTTAATGTAAAATAACTGGCCCTAAGCCCAAGTGCTTAAACCAAAACTAATTGCCTTCAATCAGCAACTCCCAACTTAGAAGGATGTAAGCTACCTGTTCTGCCGCAACAGTGAAAACCACAAACCTTCTTAATGTAAAACAACTGGTCTGAAGCCCAAGTGTTTAAACCAAAGACTTAGAATAACAGTTACAATTTAATCAGGCTGCTAACAAGCAGTAATAAATGCAGCACAATAAAGGCAATTAAGTACTTTTAAGAACAGGCAGCAAAAGCAAAATAAAGTAATAAAGTAGGAAGAAACACAAATACAGTAAAAGCAGATACATAAAGTGCATTTTTATAACAATAGAAAATGAGCAAACTGATTTAAACAAATTACCCAATTAACCAGTAGAAAAGCTCAAAACTGAGCCCTGTTCCAGCAGTCTTCAATCAGACAAGTTCTAACTGCACACTCCTGCCATTAGGGTGCAGGGGAACTTTCTCCAAAAAGATGGCCTGGATTAGCACTCAAGTTATACAAACAAAGCTAGTTTCAGCAGGCCTGAATATAGTATATGATACAGCAAACAAGGCGCACCAGTTTTAGAAAGAAACAGTTCAAATAAGCAGGCACAATAAGCCTTAACCAGAAATTCCCAGCCTAGAAGGTCAGAATCTAGCCTCTCCTCCCACAAGAGTGCAGCCCACAAACCTTTTTAATGTAAAATAACTGTCTTGAAGCCCAAATGCTTAAACCAGAACTAATACAATTTTAGAATAACAGACACTGAGCCTTCAATCATGAATTCCCAACTTAGAAAGATGTAAGCTACCTGCCCTGCCGCAACAGTGCAGACCACAAACCTTCTTAATGTAAAACAAATGGTCTGAAGCCCAAGTCCTTAAACCAACAGGCTTAGAATAACAGTTAGAATTTAATCAGGCTACTAACAAGCAGTAATAAATACAACTTGAGTACTTTTAAGAAGAGGCAAAAGCAAAATAAGGTAATAAAGTAGGAAGAAACACAAATACAGTAAAAGCAGATGAATAAAGTGCAATTTTTTTAGTAAAGTGCAAGGAGAAAGGAAGTGGGTTGGCCTTCTCAAATGTTCTCTCTGTATTAAGTAGAGTGAACACTAGACTCGGAGGGGTGTCCCGGATCAAATTTACAGTAGGGGTGGGCAACTGCAAAGTCACCAACTGTAACAACACCACAAGAATAGGGTGGGAGGGAGAGAGAAAAAACAGTTTCAGGACAGATGAGAACAGAAAGCAATGCCAGAAAATATATAAAATAATTCAGTCAGGCAAAAAAATTTCAGTCAGGCAAAATTAAGTTAAACAATTAAATAGACAGAAAAATAAAATACTGTACTATCTTTAAAACTGCAAGTTTGTATTTAACTTCAACTTCTGATATAGTTGATTGTAGCCAACCAAACCACTCAGATACTGAGCAGAGAATACATTCCCAGCTATGTGGCTAACACTTAAAGCAGAGAGAAACTCTCTAGACTAAGAGTTAAATATTGAATAACAAATAGGCGAGAACAGCAATAACCCCCTCTAACTGCAGAGGGACAGACAGACCACAATGTTAAGTGAAACAATTAAATAAACAGAAAAAAAAGTTTCATAACAGATGAGAGAGAGAAAAAAAACAGTTTCAGGACAGATGAGAACAGAAAGCAATGCCAGAAAATATATAAAATAATTCAGTCAGGCAAAAAATATTTCATTCAGGCAAAATTAAGTTAAACAATTAAATAGACAGAAAAATAAAATACAGTATTATCTTTAAAACTGCAAGTTTGTACTTAACTTCAGCTTCTAATACAATTGATTGTAGCCAGCCAAACCACTCATATATTGAGCAGAAAATAGTTCACTATCCTGGGTCACTAATATTAATCTTTCATCTTTTGGTTTAAATTCACCTCTGCTTAACCATTCCCCCATCAGATCCTGAGCAACATGAGGATGCTCCAGGAGTTTTCTGTACTTGCAACTACATTTATGCCTTTTCCAAATTTCTTGCCTTCTCAGCGATCCTTCTCTTTATATTCTGTATTTTATTTCTTGGCACTTTCATTTGCGCCTGATTTTTGTCTACTTCTGGTTTGGTTTCCATTCCTGCTTGACAATGACATGCTTTTGCTAAAGTAAGCAGGGAAGTCATTTTAGATTTGTTCTCATTAAGTTTTAAAATTGTCACTGTGTTTGGATCTAATGAGGTTGGTAGATATGTATTCAGTCATGCAATTGCAGATCTATACATGTAATCAGTTTTGACGAGACCCATACCTCCTTCAGAACAAGGAATATATTATCTTAGTATACACTGATTTTTATATATCATTTGATAAGCGTGAAGCATTTTTCTTGTTTTGCCATCAAACTGATCCAATACCTTTTGGGGCTAGTCAGTCATCCCAAAACTGTAAGTTAGAACCAGAAGATCACATTGGTTTATAACTTGGACTTTGTTCCTAGATGTCAGGGCTGTTTTCAGTATTAGTTTAAGCCTCCTAAAATATTCCTTATTGAGATTTGTTCACTTTTCTTCATGTTATATTGTCAAGCCTTCATTAATTACCAAATATTTGTACACTCCCTTCTGCTCAAGTTCATTTATATTACATTCCTATCCCACACTGATTTTTCTCTTGGTGCTGCAGGTTTTGTGCTTTAAATTCTGCTTTTGCACATTTATCAACACCAAATTGCATTTGTATATTATTTGAGAACATTTTGACCACTTCCAGTTGTGCTTTTGCACCCCATCTGATGACATTTATGGTTTTAAATCATCCATAAAAGAGATGAGGAGTCTTTACACTTTGTTCCTGTCTGGGAGCCAAACTATAACTATGATCTCATCTGTTAAGAAAACAGCTTAATGGGTTAAGGACAAGACAAAAGAGCAGCGGTGACAAAGAGTCACCCTGGAATATTTTCCTTTGAATTTTTATCCCTGGGATAATAATGTATCATTTATCATGGCTTAGCTGCAAAGTGGTTAGTCAGTGTGTCATGGTCATTGTAATGTAATTGATTAATGTAGGGTGTATATTATACGTCTGAATGTGGGATGCCATCAAATGCATTTTTGTAATCTATCCATGCCATACTTAGATTTTTCCTGTTTTGCTCTTCTCCATTTTGCCTTTATGTAAAAATAAATGATCCTTTGTTCCAAATGACTTTCTTTTGTTACCCTTTTGTTCTATTATCATGATAGAGTTTTCTTCTAAATGATAATAAACTCTTATCAGTATCAGTTTGGGTATATAGTTATACATTGTTGGAAGGCAATTTATGGGTCTATAATTTTTAGGATAGCTTGCAGGTTCACTGTTAAGGAGGAGTATAATGTTCCTGTTGTTAAGCATGTTGTTGTCTGTTTGAGGTGTGCATATAAGTAGCTCTTACTCAGGGCTAAATCCTTGTGTAAATGTGTTAATACTTTCAGCTAGAAGTTAGGTACTTTATTTTGGCCTGGGGTTTTCCATTTAGGAACTTTTCTTAAATTTGTTTCAGTTTCTCTTGCAGTTACTTTATTTCATTTCATATCTTATATGTTTGAACTTCTTACTGTTTCTTTTATTCTTCTATCCATTCAGTATGTTTGTTATATTCCAAGGGTTTTCATAGATATTTCTCCAAAATGTGTCCATTTCTTCTTTTTGGCAGTGTGTCTATTCCTTTTGCTTTATTTCCCAATTCTCTATAAAACTTTTTGGGTCATCAATGAATTGTTTATTTTGTACTTTTCCTTCATATTTATCTGTGTATCTTCTAATTTTTTTTTTTTTTTGCCGATGCTGATATCTTTAGTTTATTATTTGCCATAGTGTAAGATAGATCCTGATCTGTTCAAATAATGTGTATTGCTTTTATCACATCAATCTTTCCAAGTATTTTTGGTGATCTGTTCCCTCTTCTATACTCTTCTAACAGTAACACTTTTTGTCTTAATTGCTTTATAGGTTTTTTTCTTTTCAATACTTTCCATGGTGGCATTTGATTTCTTCCCCTCCTTTCCTTCTTGCCCTCTATTTTTGTGGTAGAATTTATCTGTTATTAATGTAGCTGCTCAGTAATATATCCTATTTACTTCTGTTATATCCCATGATAGGAAATACATATTGCCCGAAAGCCTTTGTATACAGCCAACACTTGTAGGAGCAGCAAACAGTAAGAAACGGCAGCCACAAAATGGTGTGAACATAATCCAGTGTCTGTGATACCTGCAGGTGCCTGAAATGCTTTGATGTATTAGGAGTTTAGTGGTCAATTCAAGTAACCTGTGAAGGCTATTGTACTATTGTATCACTACAGAGGGAAAGAATGCGGACCACTGGAATGCCTTGCTTTATGCCTAATAATGTTAAACAGAGTTCTGAAGTCATAAACTCCATTAGCAGATGAAAGGGGTTAGAGCTGTCCTAGATGTCTTCCTTTATACCAACTGACATTCTGCCATAATGGCAAGGAGTGGTTAGTCTGTCCAAGAGTTTACCTTCACTTTCCTCCCAGCTGGTCAGAAATACCCAACACCTAGGAGTTTTCTTCTTCAGAGTTCATGCCTGTAGTTAGAAATTTTTTCTGTCCCTCAGTATTTATGTGGATTTTTGAATGTAACTCAATAATAAATAATTACCCTCCTGTGTAAGCACTTGAGTTGCAGTACAGTGGTATGTATACATTCCCTCCTAGATGACATACAGGAATCACACATTCAGATCCACCTCCCTAAACACATTGAGTATTGGTCAATGAGTTCTACATACTGACCCTGCTGTGCTGTTTAGAAAGAAGACACAAGTCAAATTCACATATACCCTGTCCTTGAATGCAGATGTGTATCTCATACTGCAGGTATACCTCTCAACCTCTTAGCAAAAGAAATCTGGACAAAGCCTGCCATAATGGGGGGACAAAGACCCAAAAATAGGGGCACATTTTAAATTTTGTTCTTATAAACTTAGAAAGTTGCTAGAATAACATGCATTTTCTGAGGGATATGAAGTCTAAAACTCAAATGCATGCTATTATTTAGCAATTTTAATCTTTAGATCATCCCAGTAATTTGTCAAAAAAACTGAGTTTTTGAGAAACAGACCAAAAATATGAGGCAAAAATCTGGACATTCTGCAAACATCTGAGAGGTATGACTGCACATAAACATGCAATAAACAGACTGAGTGAGAAGAACATCCCCATTGCTGAAGGTCTGGCGTACAGCCATGCAACTAGAAGCACTAACGCTGGAAGTCATTTATTACTAGAGAAGCAAAACAAACTGAAACAGACTCAACATCCCTTCCTGCATGGGATGCTGATAAGGGACATCTCAGTGCAGTGCTGCATTTTCCCTCTAAAATCTAATATTATGTGTTAGCATCTTGTCTCTGGTGTGAGACCCTACCATTGGACCAGAAATTAAAGAGTCTTAATCCTTACCACTGGCAACAGTAGGAAACATACACAGAGAGGATGACAGGGTACACACAGTATTTCCAGATGCAGCTTTCTGCATCAAATGCAATTTTCCTTAAAAGCACACAGAGGCTGCAGTTAGTCCAGGGCTGGTTTCTCCCTCTTTCTCCAAATCCCCTATAAGACTCCCCACTGGCACATCTATAGAGTTGAGATCTCAGCTGAGTGGCCAAACCAAGACCTCCAGCACCCTCTCTGTCCAACCAATGCTTCGTGTCCCTGCCTAAGTAGCTGCCACACACATTCTTTTAAGTTTGATTTATATACACACAAACATCTAGGAAAGGCTGGCACAGGTTTACTATCTATTCCCCCTTTTGCCCAGACTATAAGGTAGTTATTACTGCCACCAGCCAGCTCCTTATCAGCTACTTTAAAGCCCTTAACAAAGGGTGTCCAATCTTACTGTGTAATGTTACTATTAATACAAATGGTAGTTTGACCAAGAGCAAGTGTGTTATGAGTGGCCTACACAGTGTCACCAAATAAATATGTAAGTACTCTCAGAACTTAAATATCTCTTAGAAAGATAAGCCACAATGAAAGGTTTAAATGTATTTAATAATAAATAATGAAAGAATAAGGCAATACTAAATATATATTCACAGTAACATCAGAGTTCAAAACCACAGGAAATATGTAAAACAACATTGTAGGACAGTCTCAATTAAATAAAGAAAACATATCTAAACTAAACTTTGCTATATTCCTGACTGTGTCTAAGAGAATTACTATACCCTAGTTAACTTACTTAAGAGCAGGGCAAATGTGTGGTGAATGGGTCTTCTTGTCAGATTCAAGACAGAATACAAAATGCTATGTCTCTGTCTTAGATACTTCTTAAATTAATATTTCAAATATTACTGCTGGGATAGCTTACAGAATGACACAATTCCTTGTCATCTGACTCCTGGTTCCCATGCCCCAAAACAACCATTATTAGCAGCTGGTAGCATTTAGCAACTACCTGTAAAAGTACACAGACAAGGGCTTTTTCTCAGATTTTTGGCAGATCCTGGAATTTGTAAAAGAATTACCTTCCTAGACATTTCAAAACTAGTAATTATTTCACTTTAAAGACAATGCAGAAAACTTCTCAGCACAGATATTGTGTCTCTTTGCTGCCATAAAATAATTTAATTTCAGTTGTTTTTTTAATAAAATTTACTATACTGAAGTTAACCTTCTATATTCCAGTTTCCACTGTTAAAATATATACATAAAAATGTAAGCCTGTTTCCTACCTTTCCTGTAACTAGTGTTCCAGATACAGATTTGCTGTATCCAGGACTGTATGTAAGCTTCTGAACCCCCAAGCCTTTCTGTGTTGGAGGGAAGCCTTCTAGCTTATCAGTGGGAGTGGTAAGCACTAGGTAACCTGTGTACCACATAAGGAGTGGTTCTGGCCCAGAAATTGTAGTTATTGGCCATTTGGGCAATCTCTTCCATCTCGCTCAACTTTCTGATTTGAAAGCCTGCATTTGCACTTGTTTCTGTCCTGTAACTCGTCTAGTGCAGATACAGATTCTTAGTTTTAGCACTTAAATTTGCTTGTTCACACTCAGTACTTGTTCAGAACTTGTAAACACTAAATAAGCTACTAATTACTATAGCACTCAATCTTCCTCATTACCTAGAGGAAAACAGTTTTTGTACTTACTTTTCTCCCTTGCTTAGAGAAAAACAGCTATTGTACACACTTTCCTCACTTATCTAGAAGAAAATAGTTTTTTATTCAGGCATGTCCAAGGGTCAGCTCCCAGTGTTCTCTACTGTCTATCTGATGAATCTGGGCATCTTGAGGCAATGTAGAAATTGCCTCATGTACACTGACAACCCTCTCCTCCTACCACCCAACACTACAACCTGTGAGAGATGCACTTATCTAGCCAAACTGGAGGTAAAGCTCTCTCTAACCAAGACTGAACTTGACAGTCATGAGGAGAAGGTAAACATTTGCACCACACCACACTCATCACATAGTCTCACTAAATCTACACCACCAAAATCCACACACAGTAACACAAAAACATTCACGGAGGCTCTCAGTAATAGTCTGTCTAAGCAACAGAGACCTCCAAAGCAGAAACGCAAGCAACCGCCATCCCCCAACACAACCCAAATGACACATAGCCCACAGACACAGTGTGCCACTTAACCACAGCCAATAAGGCAAAACAACGTACCCAACACACTAGTCATAGGTGACTCTATAGTCAGGCACACTGATGTCCCACTCACCAGGCTAGACAAGGAGAAGGTTACTGTCAGCTGCCTGTTGGGTGCCAGGATCTGCCACATAACCCACGCACTCAGGTCACTCCACACCAAGTACAAATATGACTCTGTCATTGTCCATGTTGGTGTGAATGACCTGAGACGTACCTCCCTGGACTACATGAAAAGAGACATGGAAGAGCTCTCCGATCTTGTAGCCCAGACAGGTATGACCGTAGCCCTGAATAGCATTCTGCCATCTCCCAGAATGATACCGCAGTACAAGGACAAAATGAATGACTTCAACAATTGGTTAAGCTTCTGGTGTCATTCTAAGGGGATCCAGTGTCTGTCTGCTTGGGATGACATGGTCGACAGACCATGATGCTTTGCCACAGATGGCCTGCACCTGTCACCCCTGGGATTCCGGATACCAGCTAAGGCTCTTGCTGCCCCTATAGTGCCTTTTTTAGGCAGGGTTCAAATAACAAAATTCACCACCATAACAGGAACAGGCAAACAAAAACTGAAGGTATTGCTACTCAATGCTAGAAGTCTAAATCTCAAAATGCACTCACTCAAGGCACTCCTTAAAATGGAGAACATCGATATCTGTGCAGTGACTGAGACCTGGTTCAAGGCTCCAGAGACCACCCCTGCACTACCAGGCTATAACTCATACCACACTTTTCGGCCTTGTAACCTAGACCGAAACACCAAAGGTGGAGGTGTGTCCATATTCATTAAGGATATCCACACCTCCAGGCTAGTTGCTCAGCATAATGCATCCGAGGTTATCCAAGTGCAACTAACTCTAGGCAAAACTGCAATCCAAATTGTAGCTTGCTACAGATCCCTCACCATGCCCCAGGATTCCCACTCCTCTTTTCTTGATGTACTGGAAAATATTAGGGTTCAACCAAACACCCTAATAATGGGGGACTTCAACTACCCCACCATTAACTGGGAAAGCTACTCATGTACCAACTCCTTAGCTCAACGCTTTCTGGAATTCATAAACTCCAATGCCCTATATCAACTTATCCACACCCCCACCAGCGGCAACAATATCCTAGACCTAGTCATTACCAACATGGGTGACCGGTGTTCAACACCTGAAGTCATCTCCTCGTTGGTCCGATCCGACCATAAGCTTATCACCCTTGATTTCCACATCCCGCCCCCACCCCCCATTAAGGAAACCACAGTAAAAAATTTCTCCAAAGCCAACTTCATGCTTCTTAAGACAGAAGTGGTGAACTTCATGATACCCATGCAGATGGAAAATACAGTTACAACTGCTAAATCCTACACAAATGCATTCTATAAGCACTTATATGAGTGCATGGATTATGCTATCCCAAACAGAACCAAGACGCTATCCTGCAAAAAAAGGAAGCCAATCTGGTGGTCCCCTACCATAAACAAACTGTACGACAGATGGAAGAAACTGTTGCAAAAGAGAGTAAAATCCCATGAGTGGAGGAGCTCCCTGGTCAGCCTCAGTAAGATGTTGAGATCCCTTATAAGATCCTCCAAAGCTAGCTACAAAAACAAAATTGCCACTAAATCCAAGGACAACCACAAAACATTCTATAGCTATGTCAAGAATCTAGATGGCAATACCCAGATCTGCTCTGAGTTACAGGACAAAGGCACGAAGATTACAGAACCAACTGATATTGCCAACATCCTGGCAGATCGGTTCAGTGCTAACTTTACCCCCCTCTCACCCCCTAAAGGGCCCATATCTATACAGGAAGAATGCAGAGTCCCTGTAATCACAACTACACAGGTAAAAGCTGAACTCTCTAAAGCCAAAAGCACAGCATCCATGGGACCAGACAACATCCCAGGCTGCGTTTTACACAAACTTCAGAACAAACTGGCTCCCCACTTAAGCACCATGTTCAATAATAGCCTCGCATCAGGCTTTGTGCGCACTGAATGGTACACAGCAACAGTTATCCCACTGCACAAAAGGGGAGCCACCACTGATCCCGGGAACTATCGACCTATTAGCCTGACGAGCCTGGTCTGCAAGGCCATGGAACGTATCATCATGGAACTCATAAACAAAGACATTGGTAACCTCCAAACTCTGGATCCCACCCAGTTCGGGTTTGTGAAAGGCAGATCATGCCTCCTGAACCTGATTGACTTCTTTGAGGCAGTCACCAAAGCCGTGGATGAGGGTAAGGTGGTTCACACAGCCTATCTTTACCTCGCCAAGGCTTTTGACACCATCCTCCATTCTGGAATTATAGCTAAACTCACTAAACTAGGTATAAATCCCTATGTCACAAGATGGGTTGCCAACTGGCTCACTGACAGAACCCACACTGTAAAAGTTGCAGACTCCAAATCTGACCTCAAGGCAGTGACAAGTGGAGTGCCACAGGGTTCCGTCCTGGGACCTCTCCTGTTTGGTATCTATTTCTCTGAAGTACAGGCTAACACAGAAGGCCTCTGGGTGATAATGTTCACAGATGACTGCAAACTAGGAGCCATAGTCAAGTCCTCAAATGATGTGGACATCCTACAGAAGGGCCTCACTGAGACAGATGCCTGGTGTCAGAGCCATGGCCTCAAGTTCAATGCCAAAAAGTGCAGTGTCATCCCCTTTGGTAAAAACTCTGTACCCATGAACTACCACATAGGCAGCAAACTACTTAACACCAAATGCATGATAAGAGACCTTGGGACCCAGGTGGACAGTAGTCTCTCCTTTGATTGTCACATCGCCATAGTAGTCAGGAAGTCCTTCTACATGGCACACCTCTTCATAAAAGGGTTCTCATCCAGGAAAAAAGAGGTCATTGTTCCCCTCTACTCGTCACTCATTAGACCCATGATAGAGTACAACACCCCTTTTGGAATGTACCTCACAAGACATCTGCAGCAGCTGGAAAGGCCACAGAAGTACCTCACAAAGAGGATTACTGGCCTCAAACAAATGCCCCACACTGACCGCCTCAACAAACTCCAGCTTTACTCCGTAGCATATCGCCTACTCCGAGGTTATCTCTGCCTAACATATAAAGCTATGTCAAACCCAGAGCTGTTGGACATGCTACACCTGAAGAAATCCCAATCCCTCCAAGCTACACGCTCTAGGGACCTAAACCTTGTCACCACAATAAACAGGACACACTGGAGGGATAGATTCCTGTCCCAGAGACTTCCTATTCTCTGGAACAAGCTACCCATCTACGTCAAGCAAAGTTCTTCATTAGCACTCTTCAAGAAAAATCTTGATGAGTGGATGGGAAATAGGAAATACACCCTGGGGATCACTTCTGTGTCTCTGCTGGACAGTGGCACAGGAAAATAACTTTTTTGGGTGTCGTAAGCTATGGTACCTTGCTGGCTAGGCTTATGTAGGCCCTTGGGCCGATAGCCTAGTACCTACCTATGAACTTATGTAAACAAATACAATAGTGCATGTACATTTCTTATCTATTCCAGTAGGGCATGTTGTGGTTACATTTTAAGCACAAGCGCTTTATAAAATATATTTTCAACACACATCACTCTACAAACAAGTTTGATATACACATGACATACAGTTCTAACACAAGCATCTTATATGAATCATGTTGATATTCACAAATGACATATAATTATTTACAACATCCCAGACAGCTGTGCTGGCAGTATCTCCTTTTGTCACATATAGGTTGACCAGATACAACCTTATCTCGCTGAGCCTGTTTACTGCTAGCTTGGGAGTCTATTGCAGAACAACACAAAGAAGTGTGAAATGCCCTCTATGTCATGTAAAGTTACTTCTTACTTGATACAGAGCAATATAATCTAGAAGAGTGCAGGAGTAGCAGGGTGGTTAAGATGTTTATGTACTAGGATGGGAGGGAGAGTTTTTTTTAGGATGCTTTTGTTGTATTTTACACAAATATCAAGGAACAAACTGAGCATAGTTTAACCAATTAAAAACTTACCAGCAATTTACAATCAATTTTAAGAACATATAGAGCTCATCATAAAAGATAGAACTATATATAGAGTACCCTCACCCGAATATAACTGCAAGTTTCAAAAATGAATATTACCCCAAAGTAAGAAGAATGTTTTTGTCCATGAAGTATCATATTCACGATACAAAAGCTTACCAAGCTTCTAAATCTATGGAGCCTTAGGCAGACATATATAGGACTTATGGAGCCATTTCCCAATTTTATTTCTAGTTTTCTCATTGCTTGCAGTAATTTCAAAGTAATATTCTCAGTGGTAGATGGAGTACTCTGCATTTTTATTTTGTAGTTTTAGTTTTTTTTTTCAGGCCAGTAATAACAGATCAAGTAAGGGTTTTTCAGTAAAGTAAGTAAACAAAACATATCCAAGGAAATCAGAAATAAGGGGTAGGTCATCTCTGCTTGTCTGCCAGTGGATCCCTGCCTTTCTTCTTCTGTTTTACTAAAACAGTTAATGAAAGGAATATTGCATATGAGACCTCCTCACAAACAAATTCCTCCTTTGTGGAATCTCAACTATGTTTTGGATTAATTAACCTACCACTCTTTGAACCTGCTGCTCAGGCTGATCTGTCATCCTTAATGTGTAAAACTGTTTTGTTTTTTGCTGTAACATCTGCAAGGTGATTCTTTAAGCTGGAACCTCTCATGGTGGGATAACGTTACCTGATGTCTCAGAATTCACCCTCAAATCAGGCCGTTAACCTCCTCGTGTTCTTCCCAGAACCTAAGAATAAGGGAGAAGGGATACTTCATACCTTGGATGTGCATCTGCAGCTCAAGTACTACCTTGACAGAATGAAACCCTTCAGGAAGATTGAAAGGCTTTTCATTTCCAACACAAGGGCAAAGAATGGTCAACTTGTCTCTAAGCAAACCTTATGGCAAGCCAAATACAGACAAGGTAAAGGTACATTCCACCAGGGCATTTTCCTCTTTAGCAACATATTAGAAACAAGTGGATTCTACATGTTTTCTAGAGGCAAACTATCCACATCTTTATGAAGCACTGTTATCTGAATGTCTTTTCTAAATCCAGAGCAGGCTTTGCCAGGACCATTTCTAGGGGCTCTGGACCCTTATCCATCCTGCTTCCAGATTGGGTAAGTTTTGGGACTGTATCCATATATCAGTAAGGCAGTGTGCTTGTTGAACATGGTACAGTTGTGGAAGTCCTTACCTGTAACAGTATGTTCATAGAGGACACTGCCTTCCTGGCAGTACCCGCGCACCATCCCCCTTTTTGAATATACATAGTTTGGTGTTGGAGTTGCTGCTGAGTTTTGATAAGCAGCATTTTTTCTGTGTGTATGTGGCGTTTGGTCTGGAACAGTAGGTATTCACAAGCTTGCATTTTCATTTTCTCTTCCTTCTTGATCCTAGAAAACTGAATGGGTCCTATCTGTTGTTCTTAAAGGCAGTCCCTGTTCTCACAGGTGATTGGTCCATCACACTCACAGACAGGCAGGGGTAGGATAGACTGTTAGAGATAAGGTAGCAGGGCACTACTACCCATGTGCCGGTAAGGCAGTGTGTTCTACAAACATCTACTGTTACAGGTGAGTAGGACTTATACAACAGTACTTTGTTTCCACAGAATCTGCTGGAGTTGTTTTTTTTTTAATACCTGATTTGGTTCATCAAAGGCTTTCTCTCGATCTCCCTATGTATGCTGTCTTTTGAAATGCTGGTACACAAAATTCCGAGTGCCAACAAGGCAAACAAAAAAATAAGATTAAAACTATAAAAGAATACAGGATCATAAACACTGCTCTTCTCCTTAAAAGTTTGTTTTTGCAGGAAGAAGCCCTCCTGTATCCCCAATGTGGGGGCAAGGCCCCATACCCGCTGAATTTATATATATCAACTCCAAGATCACCATATTTCAGAAAAAAGGGAATATTTCAACAAATGGCCATTTTAGACTTAATACATGTAAGTCCATTTTTTTCAACCATTTAGTCTCTGTGTTTTAAGACTCGGTCTAGCATGTCCTGATATTTCAAATGGTTACCAATTTGCTGGGTTTATAGATTTGTAACATAAGGCACAAGTAAATATCTGTTTGTGCGGCATATATGCAAATAGGCTATGTTACACATATGTCTATGAATCATTATATTTTGATCAAGTCCATGGCCAACATAATGAGCAGCTAGTAAAACAATGTACTACAAGCACACTATGATCAAGGGCTTGTGCATGCTGTCTGCATGTGTATGAAAGTCACATTTCACTTTTGTGGCTATGCTAGGCTTTGCTGCTCATTCAGATTTCATATTACCAGCATGAATTTGAGGCCACCATCTTGTTTTACAGGTCCTTTGTGGCAGTGACTAATGCTATGAATGCTCCTCAGAGAGTGACTGCCTGATGTGCCAAGAACAGCAACATAATGCTCCATTTGTTACATAATCACTTCAAGGAGTGACTTCTGGGACTCTTTGCAGGCCCATTTCTTAAGGTGGATGCATGGTATGACCTTGATAAAGCTGCTGATCAAGATTGTTGGCATCCCAAATGTGATAGCCTCTCTGCCACGGGCCAGTAATCAAGGACCCTTAATCTTCACCACTGACACTGATGAGAGACAGTCACTAAAAACAGGAATGGATTTGCACAGTATTTTTAAATGCAGCTGTTTGCATCACGCACAATTTCTCCCAAGAGCACACAAGCAACATGGTCCATACCTGGGACTGGAATCTCTGTCTCTCCAGATCCCAAACAATACTCAATTTGGGGCACTGTGTCCCAGTTCCAAGTAGCTGACACACCAACAACTGGGTATTTGATTGTCACACACACATGCATATACCCCTGGGAAAGGCTGGTACAGATTTACTAGCTGTATCCCTTCTGCCCAGACTATAAGGTAGCCACACTGCCACCAGTCAACTACTCTCAGGCTCTTACAAGGGTATGCAATTATTGTGAGAAAATCAATACTAATATAAGTGGTAGAGTCTAAACAAAACAGCAAGGCTTTTCAGAGTGGCCACAGCGTCACTAAAATCAGCACAAGTATTCTCAAGATGTTAAAAGTATTCTTTAAAACCCACCCACAATGAAAGGTATAAAATATTTAATCATCTTCTTCTTTTTCTTCTTTCGGCTTTTCCCGATTAGGGGTCGCCACAGTGGATCACCTGTCTGCTCATGATTGGCAGTGGAGTTTTATGGTGTTGAGTTACCAGCTTAGCCCCCAACCTTCCACAGAAGACACACACATGCACGCACTCACACCTAGGGCCAATTTAGAGTGTTCAATCCACCTACAGCATGTCTTTGGGATGTGGGAGGAAACTGGAGCACACAGAGGAAACCCACTTGGCCACAGGGTGGACATGCAGACTCCACACAGAAGGTACCCCAGCCGAGGATCAAACCGGAGAACCTCTTGCTGTGAGGCAGCAATGCTAACCGCTGCACCACCATGGCCACCTACAGAAATATTTAGTAATAATAAATAACATAGAAAACATAAGAATACTAAGTATCTAAGTACAATAAACACCAGAGTTTCAAATACAGGAGATATAAAAATAACACAGTTGGACGGATTCAAACAGATGCCAAAAAAAACAATAATTAACTAATCTCACTGTATTTCCCAACTGTCTAAATAATAACTGTTCCCTAGCTAACTTAATTAATACAAAAGGCAAGATTAGATGCTGAGATGCTTACTTCCACAAGGCAAGGTGATGAGCTTCTAACTAAAAATTGAACTGAACTGTGATAGCTCACATAGATCTTTTATATCAGGTTCCAAAGAAAACAAAATAAAACAAACTGCTGGTTATAGAATGACATCACATTTGATCACCTGACTCTGGTACAGTATACACTAAGAGCTTTGCTAATATATTTTGCAGTATCTTAAAGCTATAGAACAATTTCAAAAACTTCTACTCTTCCCTTCCAAAACTCTTTGTTTAAACATAAAAATTTAATCAGTTATAACACGCATCTGTACAAGTCAGTGTGATAGTCAAATGACACAAAATTGTTTACAAAATTCCAGCTAGCTATGCTGGCAAATGCTACATGCACTGCCCTATTCTCCCTGGTGCAGATGGTAACACCTCACATCGTCACACCAAGAACCAGTGAGTGATGGAGCAATGGAAATGTCTTGTAGTGGTACTGTCTTTAAAGTGTAATTTTACCTTTTTTCTGTCATTCAGAGCTGTGTTTTTAATAGAGGCTACTTTTTCTAGCAGGTATTTATGTATTTACTTTTTAGTTTTGTTAACAGGGTAAGCACACTGGTCTGAGGATCTTGTTCAGGCACATTGAACGTAATGTGCATAAGTGGTGCAACATTACTATAAACACAGGAGACATGTAATAGTCTTATAATATCAATACACCAAGAATGTATCATGTACAGTAAACTGTGTACAGCATACTAACAAAATTAAATATATTGTACTTTGGAAATATTTGCAACAGAGTGAATAAGATGCTTAGGGAGAAGTTAGATAATGTGTGGCTAGAGGAGATGGAGTTAAAAAATGTAGCATAAAGGACATACATTTTCTGAAAAAGGGGCTGTGTTTGTTAGATCTGAAAGTTTGCATTAGTTATAAGTATGATAGAGTTGAAGGTGATGCCTGCTTATTTCTATCCTTTGTTACCAAAGCAATGTCACCTGTGATGTGTTTCTTAAGGGATTTGTGAAGGACCTCAAAGGGGGGGGGGTGACATTCCTGATGTTTGGATGGTTATAATACAATCTGTTGATGCTGACTTGGCAAATGACTTTTTCTGTTATGGTATGAGTTTGGGGTGGTTGGATCAGGAGGCTGACATAAGTCTTTCTGAGGATATATGAAGTGACATACCAAGTAGACTGTTGTAGAAGACTGTCTCTGCACTGTACCTATTATTTGTCTGTCTGTCTGTCTGTCTTGGTAGCATGTTGTGTGATACCTCACAGATGTTCAGTTATGTGTCTCTGGGTACCATGTGAGGCTTTTGCTATCTTACATGTATGTTTGAGGCTGTAGTTTGGCTGTGAAGTTGTGGAGACATTTCTGTACATCTGTTGTGTTACATGCAAATGTGTGGATGTAGCTTAGCTTCTAAGCTGTGGGCACATTTCCATGCATCAGCTGTCTTGCATATTCAAGTGTGAGTGCACAATTGCAGTGAAGTCTGTTTTTCACATACAGCTTTGCGCAGCAGCTGTTTTGTCCCTAGTGTCTTTTAGTACAAGCAGCACAGGAGGTTAATCCTGTTGATATGTGGTACATCATGGTTAGTGTAGCACTTACCTTTCTACATTGTAGTACATTCCTTGTGCAATTTTTAGTGTATCATCAGTCTTCCTCTTCCATTTCATGAGTTGGTGAACTACAGGCACATCAGCTTCAGCCAGCCCCTACCCTTTTAGCTGTGGTAAGTGAGAGGACTAGAAGTAGATCTTGAGGGGAATTCAACCATTCTCAGCCAGGTAACGTAGCTTGACCACCTGCTATGATCTACCCATCCATGTGGTAGGATGTGTGAGAGGCAGTTGACAATGTGATGGCCTTTCTGGAGTGAGTAAATTTAGCTATCATCATTTGATCATCCATTCTCTCTGTATATCTGTATCTGTCAATCAGTATATCTATATATCTGTGTGTGTGTCTTTCTCTGTATATATATATATATATATATATATATATATATATATATATATATATATATATATATATATATATATATATATATAGGTAAATATATATATGTGTGTGTGTGTGTGTGTGTGTGTGTGTGTGTGTATATACATATATATATATATATATATATATATATATATATATATATATATATATATATATATATATATAAGATCCATAGAGCTGGATTACTCGAAGGGGGCCAAGAGGAGGGACACATATACGCAACCTCAGCAACAAACTCTACGGAAATTTTGGGTCCAAGATCCTTAGTGCTCAACATTTCTAAGCACGCTTTATCTCCAGCTGAGGAGAAAGTACTAAGTAAAGGTATGACTTTTGTGCCAACGTCCAGCATGGACGTAAGCCAGGCACTTATTTCTTTGCGCACATACACGCGTAATGTAGCGTTTAAACTGCTATATAATTCTGACTCTGATAAATCTCATAAAGGGTTTCGTTGCAAAAGCTCCTTCATTCCCCGTTTACCTCCCAGTGTTGAAATATTTGTTAAGGCAGTTGAACAGTCTATATATAAGAACATGACCTTTTCTAATAGGTTTCAGGCAAATAATCTTACTAAAATTGAAAGAACTGCTTTGCATGAATTGAGTTTGAATGCTGACATTGTAATTAGGCCCGCAGATAAGGGCGGACCAGTAGTGGTACTTGATGCAGATTACTATGTCAATAAAATGTCAAAAATGTTAGATAATTCTTCATACCAAAAAATCAACAAGGAACAGATCTATTCACTACAGCAATGTATATTCTCCACATTGGATGAATGCAAATGCATGGGACTAATTACAGAAGAACTGTACAAGTACTTTTTAGTAGAATTTCCTTTAATTCCTACCATTACAGGCTTGCCCAAAGTGCATAAAAATCTGACACAACCTGAACTGAGGCCTATTGTCTCAGGGTCAGGATGGCTAACTGAGCCGATATCTATATTTTTGGATAGTGAGTTAAAAAATATTTTGAATCTCTTCACCTATGTACTTCGAGATACTGAACATTTTTTGCGTGATTTGTATCTATTTGCAGAGGATTTAAACAACTTGGATGATATAGTACTTGTAACCATGGATGTTCAGTCCCTGTTCACATGCATTCCTAATGCTGAAGGTATACTTCTTGTTCGGGAACTGCTGTTAAAATTAGAGAATTCAAATATTAATACTGTTGATTTGTTGTGCCTTTTATTAGAAATTGTATTAGAGAATAATGTGTTTCTGTTCAATGAAATCTGCTATAGACAAACACAAGGCATGGCTATGGGCACTAGTTGTGCTAATAGCTACGCCAACTTGGTAATGGTTGCATTTGAAAGAGCCAACATTATAATTGATGAACACATTGTGTTTTACAGAAGATTCGTGGATGATTTGTTTTTTCTATGGAGAGGGGACATTGATTCCTTAAATGTTTTTTTCAGTACTCTTAACACCTCAGGATCCTTTCTCAAATTTACCATGGAATTTTCTGAGAATTTAATACATTTTTTAGATGTAACAGTATCAAAAAATGCCCACAAATTTTCCACTCAAATTCATCGTAAGGAATGTTATAGACCGGCATATTTGTATCGTACAAGCATGCACAATCCAAAAATTTTCCCTAATATAGTGAAGGGACAGGCTATGAGGACTTCGAGACTTTGTTGTCTTGAATCTGATTATAAGCATGAACTCTCCCTGCTTCAGGAAGGTTTTCTTCAAAGGGGGTATAGCAAGGGAGAAATAGAGAAGGCTTGTATGAACATGGATACCTTAAGAACTACACGAGCGAAACCTTACTTTTCACAGAAAGAGAACATGAGTAACAGTTTGAGCATGGGAACAGATACATCATCAATGGCACCATCCATTATATTACCATTTAGCTCCAATAGACATGTTATTCAACAAGCATTCCATGACAATTGGAATATATTAACAGCAGATGATAAAATACGGAATATTGTAGGGGATGGACCAAAATTTATATATAAAAACATGAAAAACTTGAAACAACTATTGTGTCATGCTAATGTAGTTACTCCCAAGGTTCCATCTAATCTGGGGTTTGAAGCAACTAGGAAATGTAATAATTGCCCACAATGTATTCATATAGATGAGTCACATTACTTCAGGCACCCAGACACAGGACATCTTTGGACCATCAGATGTAACAGTGACTGTGGTGTGAGAAATATAGTCTATGTGGCCCATTGTGTTATCTGTTTTTGTTTCTATGTTGGTAAAACCAACAGAACCATACGTGAGAGAATCAGAGACCATTATTATTGTTACAGGCATAAGGAAGAATATAGTGCTGTGGCTAAACATCTTTTAAAACAAGGTCATGAACATCAGTTTTTATTTCAGGTACTCTATGTTGAGCCTGAAAATCCACGGCTGGGTAATATAGTAAATAGGACAGAGCAAGCTGAGCTTGATTGGATTTTGAGGTTAGCTGCACACAGGGGTAGAGGTCTGAATGAACAAGTGTCCATCAAACCTCATCTAATAGCCAGGAAATTGAAATAGATATAACTCAGTAGATGTTTATTTTATTTTAGAGAGTTATATTTACATCACTTTTTGTATACAGTAACATTTGCCTGGTTTAGTCCTGTCCTGTCCACTATGGTCATAGTATTTTTGGCTTTGCAACCCATACTAGGAACTAGTTTTATTTACAGGACTTATTGTCATTAGAATTCACACAAGCTTCTCTTTCTGATGTTATTCAAGCTGGAGGCTTGTTTGTATATTAGAGTATTGTATTTATTTATTAGATATTACAAATCACACGTTTTTAGCTAGGTTCAAATATATATTTTTATATATTTTTATTTCCATTTATGTTTTTAATTATGATTGTGTAATATGTATATGTTTTAAAGTTTGCAGTAAAAGAGCCTGGAACTTAGTATTTTTGAATCTTAAGGGCTTCCATACTTTGATTCAGTTGTTCAGAGTTCAGGTAATTAAGTGCTGCTAATTGATGCATTATATAAACCTTGTTTGTCCTTACTTTTTTGTCTGAAGAAGTGGTGTGTGTACACCGCGAAAGCGCTCACCTTATTAAAGAACTTGTGGTTTTATTTGCTTTGTTTCGCTTGGATTACTATATATACTGATCATCAGTCTGAACTGTGCATTCTACCTTCACTCTGGGATTTTTTGGATATATATATATATATATATATATATAGATAGATAGATAGATATATTTGTGTGTGTGTGTTTAGATAGATGCAGATGTAGATAAGGGGATACCTATCTGCTTTTTCCTAATATTTCCCTTCTGAGTGTACCTCTCCTTGCTCCTATGTCCTGTTGTCCTGTGCTTCTCTTTGTCTTGCTTCATGGAGCCAGTACTTGTCTAACTAACTGGAAACCTATCAGTATGTATTTGCAATGTGCAGCAATTTATTATTTATTTATTTTACATTTGTTAACCAGGATAGTCCGACTGGATACAGGTCCATTTTCATTGGTGGCCTGGGGAGAAAAGCTCCACATGTGGATAGATACAGAAGAATTAACAGTAGCAGTTTTATACGGTTACATATAGATACAAGTTACAGAATTATTGGAATACATACATACTTAAAAACTTTACAATATTAATTTTCTTGTTAGAACATAAACAGTTTTAGTGGTACAAGGCTGAGTAAGGTAGCATATCATTCAGTAGTACAATACATTTGAGAGTGATAGTCAATGTTTCAGACTTTTTAAGACTTTTCTACAGGTAGCCAGATTGTAAAGTGAATGATGAGATGGTTAGTCAGGGTTTGTACAGGGGCACAGCCAGTGACTTTTTAGGTATATTTTGAGAGACGTTTTAAATTGGTTTATAGAATGAATTGCTCTAAGTTTGGCAGGAAGTCAGTTTCAGATTTTACCAACAGAGTTGCAAAATAATGACTCACCTGCTAAGTTTTTGGATTTAACAGTTTGTACCAGCATTTTATCAGAAGAGTGGAGTGTTTTTAGGTTGCTGTAAGGGGTAATTATATTTTTGAGTATGGATGTGCTTTTGGGCTGATAGAGGACTTTGTGGGCTATTATTAATTGGTTACACTGGATTTGAGAGGGTAACTTTAGCCAGCCTAGGGATCGTAGGTTAAGACAGTGGTGGGTTCTATATGCCAAACCTGTGGCAAATCTGGCTATGTTATTGTAGCAGCTATTGAGTTTATTGAGGTCAGATTTGCTCAGGTTTGTATAGATTGGGGAGGCATAAAGAAGGGTTGAAAGTAAATGTGTTCGGGCAATCACTGTTCTAGCAGTTGGGGTTAGAAACGACTTAATCCTATATAGATATCCTAGCTTCTTATTGACTATTTTAATGGTTTTAGTCGATGTGAGCATCAAACTTAAGGTTATTGTCAACAATTACACCTAATAGTTTTGTATTACTTTCTGGGAAAATGATGGTGCCATTATTAAATGTTATGGTAAATGATGGGAATGTAACTTTCCGGGTGGGGGTGAAGAGTAGCAGTTTTGTTTTATTTGGATTCAAAAGAAGACGCCAGTGAGTGAGCCAGTTTTCTACTTCATTGAAAGTATTTTGGGATAAGGTCTTTAGGTCTATTGGGAGGTGGCGGAACAGATTATGGTAGAGTCATCTGCATATTGAATGCAAGTTGCTTTTATGGATGACTATATGAAGATCATTAATGAAGATGGAAAATAGGAGAGGTCCTAGTATAGACCCTTGAGGAACTCCAAGGGTGGCTGGCAGTAGGGAGGATAGGCTGTCCTTCCATAGCACAGCTTGTTGTCTGCCACTTAGATAGGACTGAAACCAGCATATTGCCAGGTTATCTATGGCAAGTGTTTTTAGTGTGCCAAGGAGTAGTTGGTGGTTTACCTTATCAAATGCCTTGGATAGGTCAAGAAAGAAGGCAGAGGAGAATGTATTATTATTTCAAATTTGATTTATTGTCTGAGAGAAGGATAGAAGGGCTGAGGTGGTACTATGATGGGGTCTAAATCCCTGCTGGGAGGGAGCTAGGAGATTGTGCAGTTTGAGGTAATGTAAGAGTTGCTTATGGATATATTATTCCATAATTTTAGCCAGAGGTGACGGAATGGCAATGAGCCAGTAAGTTGATAAATCAGTGGAGTTACCCCCTTTATGGAGAGAAATTATGTGGGAAATTTTCCACATGGAGGGGATATATGCTTCCGAGATGGTTCTGTTGATTAATATTGAGATGGGATATGCTATTGCGTCTGTAGTCTTTTGAAGATATTCAGTGGGGAGTAGTTCTGCTGATAGGGTGATGGGTTTCAGTTTCTTGATTAAGGATTGGATAAGTGATGTTGGTATTGGTTGAAAGTTAAATGAGGGGTGGGTATTGGGTATGGGGTCAATTGGGTCTAGGTTATTGGGGCCTAGTTGGTTGGCAAGGGATTGTATGGTTTCCTTAAAGAATGTATTGAAGGTGTTGGCAATATTTTCTGGAGGTTTTTGGAGGGTAGATGCAGGGTAGGGGTAGTAGTATTTCCTGGATGGAGAAGATTGTTTAAACTGGACCAAAGTTTTTGTGGTCGATTTTGATGTTTATGTTACCAGTTACAGTAATAGTTTTTTTTGTCTAGAACTATAGACTTTTTTGCATCATTCCTTAGCTGTTTATATATAAGTTGATCCTTTGGGCTTTTATTGGTTTTCCAAGAGGTCCAGGCTTTATTTTTATTTATGATTTTTTGTCTAGTTTCTTTGGACAGCCATGGTGCTACTTTTTTCTTTGTTCTGATGGTCCGGGTAGGTGCATGATTATCAAGGATTGTAAGAAATGTGGAGTTAAAGTGTGATACTGCCTTGTCTAGTGGGAGTAGGTTTAGTCTATTCCAGTTACATGACTGAAGTTGTATTTGGAATTCAGTTTGATTGAAGCTCTTATTGTTCCTGATAGTTCTGAAGCAGGTATTTGAGGGGTATCATTTTTTTGCCTGTGTATATATGTCAGGAGGTGATCACTTATTTCCTCAGGTTGGGTGCCTGCCTTATACATTTGGGGAGGGTTATTAATGAGAATCCAATCCAGTATACTTTGTTATTGGGCTTACTAGTTCTGGTGGTGGAGGTTATGACTTGGGAGAAACCATATAGATTTATGTGGGTAGTAGGGAAGTCTGAGGAACAGATATTCCAATCTATATTAAAGTCTCCTAGAACAATAGTTTCTTGTGGGGAGTTTATGGACAGCCACTGTAGGATGTCTTCAAGGATATTAGTGTTGTTACCTGGTGGGATATAAATGTAGCCAATGTTTATAGATTTGTGTTGGTTAATTTGTACTTTTGTAATGAGTATTTCAGCTTTATCAGTTTGAGGAGTTAGTGAAGAGTTGGAAATAGTTACACTGAGTGTAGTTTTATATAAAACAGCTACCCCCCTCCCTTCTTTGAGGTGTGGCCCAGTCGTAATATATTGTAACGTGGAGGAGTAACTTCATTGTCAGTGGTGGCTGGCTTAAGCCAGGTTTCAGTAAGACACAGTATATCCGGGGAGTGTACTGCCATGAGTGCATGCAGGTAGTGGATTTTATTATTTAGGTTTCTAATGTTTAGGTGACAGATGAGGAGAGAGGTAGAGGAGATGTTTCAGTTTTTATTTATTTTATTTTATTTATTTCAGTTTGATTACCGGGGAAGTCCACTGGGCCATGAAGTGCCCATTTTCAGTGGAGACCCGGGGAGAAAAGCTCCATAAGCAATACAATACTATAAGGGTTACATAGTGTTGAAGGTAAATACAAGTGTAAAATTCATACAGTCAGGAAATGCAACAGCAATACAATACAATAAGGGTTACATAGTGTTAAAGGTAAAATATAAGTGTAAAATTCATACAGTCAGGAAATGCAAATGCATAAAATGTATGTTCTGAAGGCTAGTGGGGGTATTTTATATTGGGTTGGTTGCTTCAGGTAGGGTTGGTCCTGGATTGGGGTGGATGTCCCCGTCCATTCTGCTTGACAATAGCCTGATCCACCATGTGCCAACTTGTGCTATATGCTGTCATAAAGTATCACAAGAATTTTGCTAGTTAGTGCATAGCTGCTATCTGCTTGCTCTGCTCCCACTTTGGCTGGCTTGTGGCTGTCTAGCTATTGCTTTGGAGTGCAGTGGTTCACCACCTAAGCAGTGCATGCCTTGCTAAGGCAAGCAGTGCTTCTCTGTGAATCCTCAGCCTTATATTTCATGTTTCGCTTCTTACATCTAATCTTCTGTAGCCACCTTTGCTTTGCTCTTATATCATCTTCAATGTAGTCCGTATGATGTGTTGCATTTGTGCTTTAAAAGTAATCTAAAGAGATGTTTATTTGGTGTGTGCTGCTTCTTGTACAGTGAATTCTTTGTTTACTGTCCGTAACATAATTCCTGTGTTCTTAATGTAAGAACTGATATGTATTTGGCTTAGTTTTACTATATTTTAACCTATCAGGTTCACAGTTTTAGCCTACTTTGTTCACAACATATTAACCAATAGGAGGCTGAAAACAGACCCTTGAGGTCCAGCCCACCTACCTACCTAACTAAATAAATAAATTAACTAATCTCATATTCCAAAGCTGTAAAGGAAATAAAATGAAGATAAACTTGCCTTGTCTTTGGTCCAGTTGTGGTTTGGGGTCTCTCAAGAGGGAGAGAGCCTTCTGTGGTAGTTGGTGCATCCTTTTTTGGTGGTCCTGGGTTAAATCTGTCTTGTTGGTTGTGTGGTGTTGTGATCTGTATACCTATTTTCATCTTAACTCAGTCCTTGAATTGTATCTCAGTCCTTATATTTGTTGAAATAAAGATCAGTACTCAGTATTCTAATGAATAGATGATCCTTTATTTGGCAGATTAGCGCTGTGTAGTTAACTGAGTACAGACAGAAATGGTCAGAGCTTTTATTAGGAAATTTTAGGGTGTGTGCAGGGTAGACACCTCCCATTACATCATAAGGGGCATGTGGTGGAGTGTTTAGTTTAATGAGGTCCCTATGCTGTCACATTGGGCATCACCCTGTGTGTTTGGGGGGTTATCCATTTATATTTGTTAAATACATTCTAATTAAGCTAGCATTTCATCAAAGTCATAAACATCACAAACCTCTGCTCTACCTACATGAATTGTCAGTTATATCACAGTAAGTCTTATTATTACAGATATGCAGTTTTTTTTGTTAGATAATCAAGCCAGTTCTTTTGGATAATACTGCAACTACCAACAACAGAAGAAATATACCATGAACTAGACATTATTGCATATTGACATTTTCTGTTAGCTAAAACATCTGTCACACAGAGATTGTTTGTTTTGACAGGGTAAGAGATTACAAATTATAACTTCTTGTTTTCCTTCTCCAGGTTTAACTAATCTCCATACACACTTTATACTGCAGTTTATTTTCTTATTAAGTCCAGCGCAGTCTCTGAAGCTGTCATCATTTCTGCAAAATGAGCTCTAACTCAAATGTAACATGCATGGAGAACTTTTATTGCTCTAAAGTATCAGTCATTCTCTCTCTCTCTCTCTCACACACACACACACACACACACACACACACACACACACACACACACACACACCACACTGACATTTTTCAACTATTATCTTTTTAGCCAATAAGAAATACAGGACGTACTTGTCTTTCTAGGCAAGGAGGATATTTAAGCACTATATCCAAAATAAGTAACTTAATAATAATTCCTAACATAGGGTTCATGTTAGCCTGAAAGCTTGAGTAACTGCAATACCTATGCTTGTCCAGTAAAAGGTATTCCATCTGTGTTTCAGTGTTTTTGTGTTTCATGTTAGTGGATGAACACAGCATTTCCTATTTACTACTATTTTGGAAATGTTATCCTTTCTCCTTCTTGGGTCTTTGATCCCCTGACTGCTTGACTTGTTTCCTTCTGCTTTAATTTGCATATGTTTCAATCTTTTGCCTTATACTTTATCTTACATTTCCTAATTGCCATTCTTTTTCCTTTACCTTCATTGCTACCTGATTTGAGAAGCACTGCTTGTTAATTAGCTTCACAGATATACAGGTTACTTCTCCTCTGGCAGTCTCAATGTATTCCTCTTGTTCTTATACCTTCTTTTTTGCCTACTAATTCCAGCATTTCTGAGGTAGTGCCCTATGCCTGCACTCCTGAAGTCCAGTCTTCAGTTTTAATTGGTTCAAATGTGTATGTATGTTGCTAGTAAATTGCGGTGTTTGGTGATCATGCATTCCCAAATGGCTGCACTGCCTTAAACCAGGTATCAGATCCTTTTTTCTCTTCCCATTTAAAAATAACAAATCCAAGAAAGCCATGTTTTGAGTAGGATCCAGTACTCGCTTGTGAGGCTGTCCAGTTGTAAGATGATCCTTTTCTTAGGTGTGTCTATATTCAGAATGTCCCAAGTTATATATATATATATATATATATATATATATATATATATATATATATATATATATATATATATATATATATATATATATATATATATATATATATATATATATATATATATATTATTAAAATGTAGACAAGCATACACATGACTTTTTGTCTCCACAAGGAAAGATTCTGAAGAACCTCTGAATCTGTAATATGTATTACCACACAGCTGTCTGTTTTATACCATTCAGAATTATCTAGAAGTTTGTTATAAACCTTATTGACCTTCAAATTCAAGTTTAAATTCAAATGTTATCTGGAACTAAAGATGTAGATTATATTGAAGGTAGGCAGGGCCCGCAAAGCCTCCTTCCACCATGATCCTTCATATTAAAGAGTAAGCAACAGAAGAGAAGTATCTATGTAGATATCATCTAATTCTGTATAACACTTTAAAGACTAAAATATAATAGGTAATGATGCACAATCAGACACCAATTAAAAACAAAATACTGAAAACAGAAATAAGAAGTAAAAGCAAAACCGTCTGAGGTTGATAACCCTTTGTATTATTATTATTATTATTATTATTATTATTATTATTATTATTGTTGTTGTTATCTAGTCTACATCTGCAATGTAGTTTGTGTGTGTCTTCCTTGAGACCTCCATCAGAAAGCAGCAATGGCAATAAAGGGAAGGCTAAGCTAAGTGCCAGACTGCACAGGTTTATAAGTTCATAAGTAAATACTAGGCTAGCTGCCCTTGTGGGCCATTTCAAACCTTCTGAAGGTGAGAATCAAACCTTACAGCTTTTGTTTGTGAGGTAAACATCTTTTTTTTTTTTTTTATTCCAACATCATTATTAAATTTCGACATGTGACAAAGGCAATCTTACATTTATATAAATGAAAAACATACAGAATGAAATCACTTTAGTTGTAAACAGTTTACATCACAGACACCATTGAAACAACTGTAGTTGTAAACATTACTAATCACTTATAAACATTCTAGTCATTGGCAGTTAAGCATTATATAGCTCATTCAAATCCAGCTGCTTAAACCTCATTCCTGCTCTGCATATACTTTTCCCACTATTCCCATTTTTTTTATGTAGTTTGCTCCTTCCCTTTTCCAAAGATCCCAATTCCAGTTGTTTTATCTCAGTTACTATATTCACTACTTCTAGTAAAGTTGGTCTTGACTTTGATTTCCATTTTCTAGTAATTGCTTTTTTGGCAGCCACCATAATTAGGACCAGAAAGGCTTTACTATGTCTAGGCTATTCCAAGTCTGTAGCATAACTAAAAAAAAATCATCTCCCCAGTCAGTCCAATCCACCCACCCAGCATCTCCGACAGAGCAGCCTGCAGGGAATCCCAAAAGTTTGCTAGCTCATCACACCACCAAAAAATATGTTCCCAGCTAACTCTTTCTTGCCCATCACACCTCCAGCATTTCCTATCCACCAGAGGAAAAATTCTTTGGAGTCTACTTGGGGTATAAAAATACCTATGTAAACATTTTCAGGCAAAGATCCTAAATCTTCTAGACTTTGTTGCATATTTGGGAGATATACATATATCCCCTCTATTGTCTATTTGTGAATTGCTTATCCAGTCTCTCTTCCCAATCCTTTCTAAGCTCTTCTGATTGATTGTTTAATCATCATGCAGTATTTTATATGATTTACTAATTATTCCTTTTTTAACAGCAGCTTCTGTTCTACATTCTATTAAAAACTCTACCAGTGCTGGTCTTTCATTTCGGATCCCCCAGTTTATTTCCCTTTGCCTATACCCTGATATCAATCCTGGATAGGGAAGGCAATCTCTAACCTGCAGTCCAAATAAATTTTTGGCCTCTTCCCATTCTATTACCTTTCCCTTTCTAGTTATTTGTTCCCAATACCTTGGTTCCTTTGCCAATTTTCTCCAATATATTCCAGCCCCATCTTCCCTATTATTTGTATCCCTGACCACAGTCAACTCTACTGGCAAAATCTCTTTTCCCCATTCTCGGACTAAACATCTTAATCATTATACCAACCCTAGATCCCTATGAGGAATGAATGAATGAAAACAGCATGCAGAAAGTTGCCATTGACTGGGGCGGGGGTATTAGAATAGGTATTAGACTGTAAGATTATTGTATGGGTACAGGGAAACTGTAGAAGCCTGTGCAGATTATTGCCCAGTCTGCAGTTGGTTGCTGTAGAATAGGAAGCTCAGTTGCCATAGCCTTATCTAACAATTAAAGATGTTGAAATTTAAAGCGTAAAGCGATAAGTACAAACCATTTATAGTGTGACTTATACCAGTTCCTGAGAACTCAGTCCTTAAGAATTTTCTTTATTACTTCTGTTTCATATTTCTTGTATGCATCTAAAAAATAACATTTAATAACCAGTATTTTTTCCTTAGTATCATGCTATTTATTTAGTCCTTAAATTAAACATGGAGGAAGTTATATCAATTAACTACTAGCACTGAAGTAATAAAGAACTTGATTTTATCAAAATAGATTCAAGCATTAATGGTTGATTAATGCTCAGTATGTTAAACTCTGTTAGGAAATTCTGGGGCAAGCAATGTTACTATTCAACTAATGTAATTACAAGAAAAATCTGAAGTAATTTTATTCAGAACTTAATAAATGGCTTTCCTTTCTGGCCATCAACATCAGACTGTCTGTAAACCCACCGTCTTATTATTTTTGCAGACCATCTCCTTACTCAATGAATATAAGCAAAGAAAAGTCATATAACTTATCAAGCAGATTTGAAGTAAGTGATTGCAACATTATTTTGCTTTGCTCAATACATTTGTATACGATATGATATAACTGTAAATTTATATACATTCTGTTTTTCAGATTAAAGGAAGTAACCCCTTTGGTGCCAAAATTGATACAGTAATTTCTATTCCTGTCAGAGTTCAAGACAAGACGGTATTGACAGTGAAATCTGTAGAAGGCACACAGGTAACATTTACTATTACATTCAATAGCTTTAAGCAGGAACCATGATAATTTGAAGTATTTATTTCTTCACTGCTCTATTGTACTTGTGGCAAGGCCCACAACAGTTTAACAGCAATGTGTCCAGGGTGTTCCTAGTGTTCTAAAACTAGTAACAAAGTCAGTTTGCAACCTCTAGTGGGCATGAGTTGTGGCTTTGGAAAATTTATAGCCCTATTACTGCAGCTAGTAAAGAAAATCATCCTCCAAAATGACTACATGATAACATAATAAAGCTGGTATGGTAACATTGCAAAGCCTCTGTGTTTCAGAGCAGCCAATTATAATTTTGCCAGTTTTGACCTATAAAAAAAACAAAAGGAATATCTAGCAGCTGTAGTCTTGCTAACCATCTTCTATAGTTTCTCAGCAGGACCACCACCTTTCAGTTTTCAACCTACATACAGAATAAAGCAATTAGTACAGCAAAACAAAGTTTTGGTGAAAAGGAACCGCAAAAAAATGCACTCTTCAGTAACACTGCGTGAATTGATGTCTTGGGATAAATTATAGAGTTTAATGATAATATGCAACAGCATTCAATGGATAAATTGAGACACTCAAACAAACGTGCGCATGCACACAAACACATACACACACACAAAGACATTCTAAGCAAGTTCTCAGAAGGGACAAAGATGCACATTGATATGATCAGTCATTGATGAATATTGCATACATTTGGAGGTAACACAAATAACTAAGGTGACTAAAAACATACTGCAAACTTGCTAGTCGCCCAAGACTATGACCCACTGGCTGGGAGGGGAGCTGCTGGCCAGGAAACTTATTTTTTAATTAAATAAATGTTTTTTTTTTTTTAAGGGCATTCTTCTTTATGAAGAATGCCCTTTGAGTCCAGTCACACAGACGTGACAGGTGTGTGCGACCTGTTTTCATCTTCTGCATCTGTGCGACCTGCTGTTTACATCTGCACCTTCTGCATGTGCAGAATTTAAATGCCAGAAGGCATTTGAAATGTAGACTATGAACAGACAAGTGAGAGGTAGTGTGTGTGTGTGTGTGTGTGTGTGTGTGTGTGTGTGTGTGTGTGTGTGTGTGTGTGTGTGTGTGTGTGTGTGTGTGTGGGGGGTATGTGTGTGAGTGTGTGTGTGTGTTTAATAGATAGGTAGGTAGCATACCTCTCAACTGTCCAGCTTTTGCAGAATCTCTAGATTTTTGCCCTATAGTTTTGGTCTGTTCCTCATTAAAAGGACTGAAGTTACAGACTTCATGTCCTTTGGCATACAATGCTTGTTTTAATTGGTTCCTTATAAATAATGTTTTTTTTTTTTTTGCCTTAGCGGTCCCAGAAATAATTGTATTTTCACCATTCCCCAAGTGTAAAAAGGTTGAAAATAAATGGTCTAGACTGCATATTTCCTAGTTATTGTTGCAATGCTTTTATTTTGACACCACAACTTTCCCCATAGTAGTACGTTTTAATATTAAACCACTTAAATGCTACAAGTATATGCTAGACGTAAATTGACAAGTTAAAATGACTATTGTCTTTTCAAATTTAGTTTTAATCATGTGTGTGTGCCTGTTTGTCTGTGCATGCTCATATGTAAGATGGAATAAAATGAAGGTTAAGCCAATTCTTTAGCTGATGGCAACTTGAGATTAGTTTAGAGATAAGACAAAACAGAGGGCTGGCTGTGAGTTGGTGGGGGCTTGAGTGACCAATGGCCAGCTCACCTCCCTTGGGAAGAGGGATTACTTGATATTGCATAATTACTTGGTGGATATCAGCACATGGTGAGGTAGATGTGATTTCATGAATATTAGGAGGCCAACAAGCATTCTTCATCTGCATTTATGAGTGTATGCATTTGTACTTGTTACACTTCACTGTACATCTGACCTCTCAGGAAGTATAAAAGCATAAAAAAGCCCTGTGACAGCATGGATGGCACTGCTGCAGGACACCTTGCTGTCCTTTCCACCTCCTACCTGATGGATAATGTCTACCTATTACATTCCAAGCTAGTGAGCTTGAAATAGGAGAACAGAAGCTGGTCAAAACTCTCAACTGTACAGATTTTTGCAGAATGTCCAGATTTTTGCCTCATATTCTTGGTGTGTGTTCCTTATAAAATTTGTGGTCTGTTTGTAAATTATTGAATATTGAAGTCACTAAATAATACTAAATAAAGACAAACATTTGAGTTTCAGACTTTATATCCTTCAGAAAATATGTAATAATGCAAAATGTTTTATTCTAACAACTTACTAGGTTTATAGGAACAGTATTTAAATTCTGTCCCTATTTTTGGGCCTTTGCCCCCATTCTTTCTGGCTTTGTCCAGATTTCTTGCACTAAGAGGTTGAGAGGTGTGAAGCTGGTTGATCAGGTTTTAAGATACAGAAACTGAGGAAAGGCACTGACATACAACAGACAATGTGTATATATGAAACAAAATGATGACAGTGTATGTTCTTAACAGATAATTTGAAAAAATTTATGTTTTTAGAAAGTAAGCTGCATACAAGTGAAATTGACGCTAAAGAGTGTATCCTCCAACTTTTTCACTCAGAAGCCACTAGCTCATTCATAGAATATATGTGGACACAACACGTTTTCTTAAATGTAAGATGATGGCTGGAGGCAGGGCACTGTTAGTGTTTCCTAAATATGCACCACAAATCTTCATTGTGAATCAAAAACTTTGTAACTGAAAGGCATCAGCATCACTGAGGTACTTAGGACAGTGTAACTTTTAATCACAAGTCAATAAGTAGTTTACAAAGAAAGGAAAGGAGAGATAATAACCAAAATATTTTAAAGTCATCTTTCCAGTGCAACCCCCCCCCCCCCCCCATCAACTCTGATTCTCTCTTTCTCCCCATGACAGGAATGCTAAGATCAGTCTGAGCCCCATTAAAATTTAGAGAGAGAAATGTCAAGGCTTCTGTCACTATCTTCTGATGCAAAGCCTTCAGAACAGTACAGAAGGGACTTTTTCTAACTCTGTGAAGGGATGGCATAATTTGTATGTGCTATTCATAGGTCTGTTATTGTCAGGACATGAGTGTCTTTGGATCCTGTAGTTAGAAAGTCTGAGATTTATACGTCTCTAATGAAGCTCTTCTGTGTTGACTGTGATTGGCACAGCTGTGCATCTTAAATGTACAGTAATTGGTCTGAGCTATTCCATTCAGACAATGCACCATTCCTAGAAAGAATGAAATCAGACATAGGAGAACAGATGTACTGAAAAAATGATGGCAAAAGTATTTAATAGTGCAATGTCATCTGAAAACCAGACTTGTAGCTTATTATTCTAATAGTTATGTTTAGTTTGTGACAATCCTCACACTTCAAGAACATTTTCATTATTTTAATATGTGCAAAATCCCACCTCCAGATAAAGTATTCCAGGTTGCAGTACGGGACTTTAGCTCAGTTAAATTTTCATTCAGAAGTTGATATTTTTGAGAGTCTATATACTACATGAATTACCACTGAAATGAGAAAATTGAAGAAAATACAAGGAAAATGAAGGCCTCTAAAATTACGTTAAGATTGTCTTTTACCTAACTCAGTCCAAAGGCATTCATTCATCATAGAGAATATATGAATAACAAACCAGTCCAGGCACATCAGCACATATTGTATCCTGTCTGTTAATTAATGCTGAGAACACATTGTTTCATACAGCTGCTGCTTCATATTGCATAAGTCTAGCCAAAACAATCCACACATTTAACTGCTTAAAGTAGCAAAATCACAGAAATATATTTTAAAGTTAACGTGGTATTTGAAACAATATTATGAAAAAAAATTGCTGCCATTAAATTTCACACAACGAACAGCCTTTGCTTGATCTAGAATGACACAAATGAGTACATTTTGAGAACTATGTTATGTTCATAAATGTTACACTGGCAGCTAAAGCAGACAGGTAGGCTATGGTGTGAAGTTAAACCTCACTAATTATACTGAACCTGCAACATCAAGCAATTTGAGGTATACAAGTTCAAAAAAATCAGTAAAAGAGGCTACTGAAATGATAAATATGCAGCAAATAAGATTAAAGATGATTGCCAAACTTATTACTAACCTGACAGTGCATGTAAGAAATAGATAATTAAAAGATGCATATCCTTATAGTTTTAAGGGAAATCTTCCAAAGATCATGCCTTTACTCTGTAAAATGTGTTAGACTATGACAGAATCCCGGATTTCTAAGAAGAAATAAGTTTATAAAGCAGAAACAAAAGCATGATATACGTATGCAGTGACCATTGCCCTGTGTACCAAAGGAGTTAAACATATGCATAAAATTCAAGACATAAAGAACATATTATCCGCTTGTTTAATGCAAGTGATTATAGTTATAAGCTGGTGATAAGCTTCATCCTGTAGTCCTGTGTTGGATTCTCCCAGTCTCCATTTCCAGTTCCCATTCTCCAATGCCAACTATGTAACTTTGGACATTTCAGGTAACTGGATAGTGCTAATGTATTGCTCTTGAAAGAGGCATTTTCCTAGCAGAGTCAGCTGTATAACAAACACATAAAATAAAATAACTAGAAAAAGCAACTGAATAATTTAGTATGTCAGACATGTGTGAAATATTTCATCACAAGAACAGTTATCAAGGAAAAGAAAAAAATTGTCTTTCTTGTAGCAAATGTAATCACTTTGTTAAGGGGTAAACATAAAACCTAAAGAACAAAGTTAGATTCAATTTAAAACAGAAACTATTTGTCAAAACAAACATAAAACAAATCCAATTGGATTTAAATAAGTACCATAAGATCTGATTATGAAGATAAGCAGTTTGGATAATTAAGAGCAGTGGTAAATATGATACTTTGAACAGTTTTCTCCACATTATAACAGTCACCAATGTTAAAAGAATGCTAACACAAAAAATATTCCTTATAGCAAACATTTTCCTCAATCAATTGAGTCCTTAAGGCTGTAATCAGAGCTGTATCATGGGAGTTTGACCCCCAGAGCAGCATACCAATCTAGTGCTTCTGTGCTGTCTATAAATGATTGTGATCACCTTAATGACAGCTTTTAGTCTTTCAAACTGTTGTTTCATTAGCAATAAATTAATAGATTGTTACATTAACAAATGTTTTTATAAACATTATAAGGGAAAATCATAAAGGTGTATGCAGTGCAGTAAGCTTTTGGAATTCGGAGTCCTACATAACACTGTGCTCTAGCACACAGATGTACAGCACCACATTGGACTTTCTCTGAGGCCATGCTACATGCTAATTAGTCATTTGCTGACACCCTTTAACTGTCTCCAGAAAGGAATCTATGCACTGAGTGATTTACAGAATCACACTGCTATATAGATTAGCATGGCCACTACTCCCACTTGGTGGTACTGAAAATGACAAAAAGGCTGAGTTCATCCATTGCAGAAGAGGTAAATACTTGGGAGTTTTGTGGTAAAGTAGGTTCTGGTGGTATGCAAGTGAGTGCTTGCAAGGAGGTGCATGTGTGAGTGAATCAGTGTCTACCTGTGAAATAGTGTAAGCGGATAGTGAGGGGGTGAGGTAGAAATGTTTGAGTGTGTGTGTGTGTGTGTGTGTGTGTGTGTGTGTGTGTGTGTGTGTGTGTGTGTGTGTGTGTGTGTGTGTGTGTGTGTATGTGGAAGAATGGATAAGTGTGTGAGAGCAAGCAAGCATAAAGCTGTTACCATGGCGAGACCATGACAAATCAGTATAATCCCTGCTTACTAGGGGCTGAATATGCTGATTGATACCTCCTATAAGCTGGTGCTCAAGGCAGTCAACACACCCTTTCCACAAATGTAACTGTAATCACAGTACAGAAAAAACAATTCATTGTTAGAGATATATATAATAAAATGAATTGGAAAATCACTGTTAAGCATTGTTAAACAATGTTAAAGCAGAGAAATAATGCTTGATCAAGACACTAAATTCCTTAAGTAACTACATAAAGCAGGAATATGTGCCATACATCCTGCAAAAATCATATATGGAGATGTTTAATGTAATAAGAAAGTATAAAACTTCTATATAGAGACTTCAGTTTTACCACTGTGTCAGCTCCACAGAACATTACATCTCCATATCAAGAGCAAGAAGCAAAATAAGAAGAGACTGACCGAACACAAAATGTCACTAGACCAACACACTGGTTATCACCAAGTTATTTCACCTAATTTTGAAAACTTACAAAAAGTCAGATTATTGATTTATGTGAGAATGTCTAGTACAGATATTTTCAATGAGAAATATTTAAAACCTAAAGTGGATATTGTTCTAGAAATAAACGGTGTACAGATGTTCAAAAAGCTAGAACTTATCTCTGGTTTTATCTCAAGTTCCACTTAAATGTAAAAATGTAGCCATGTTTTCTATATGCATGAACTTGAGAATGTTTAAACATTTTGCTTCGGGACTCTGCAGCTGACATTTTCCACAATTCAATTCAGTAACACTTAGAGGAGATAAAGATTAAAGAATGTTAGCAGTGATAATATAGTAGCTGGAAAAAAGCAAAGAAAGAATATGACATTAGATTAGAAAAGTATTTCAAAGACTTAGCTACAGTTATTTGGCTCTGAACAGAGAAAAAGGGAGTTCAAGATGTACAACTTAGAATTCTATGGGTTTATATCGTCAAAACTGAGACTGAAAATAATGCACCACAGCTGAAGATCTGTCTTATGATTTATCACTGAATGACTTATCAGTCTTATGATTCTGTTGTAACAAATTAAAAGAGGAAGGAAATATTACAGCATCCGGTCAACGTATGAGCAAATGACAATCAGAAAATCCAAAATGGCAGAACATATTCATTTTGTAGTATGTGTAGCATGAGTAGAATGCTGCTTATGCTCTTATACAGTCTATAGAGGGTTTTGACTGGGTCTTTAATCATAATGAGCTTCTACTGTGTTCAAGACATGGTTGTCAAGAACTTCAACTCAAGAGCAGGTAAACTCTGAAACTTAACTTGCAGTAAATCAGAGCAGCTAATTCCCATGTACTACACAGAATTATGTTTGGATTTCTCCAATCATGAATGAAATGAATGTCAATGGATTTTCCATTTATTGAACATATATGAAGTGGGGTTATGATTGGAGAAATAATCTTGTATGCTTCCTATAATAGTGTTCCCAAACCTTTATAACAGAAGCCATTAATGAATAAATACTGCAGTAAGAGTTTTGTCAGACAATTTATGGCATAAATTAAGACATTACAAGCAAAATGGTTCCATCTTTAAGGACTATGCTACTGCAAACATGAGCTTACTATTTCCAGAGATGACAAATTAGAGAGTCATTCCAAGGATTGCAAGGCAGAGCTTTCCAGACTATACAGAATCTTCAGCAAGGAACAATAAATTCAAAAGCTTTATTGAGAGAGATTTAATTTCCAGATATTGACATTTATGTAGAAAGTAGGATTGATGGCTGTTAGGCATTCAAACCAAAGTTTGATGCAAGACAGTTTTACCTATCCAGATGTCAAAATTGACAGCAAAACCGTGGACAGAAGTGTTGATTTTTGTGGTCCTCTGTCTTCTGATAAATATATTTTGACCATAATTGATGACTGCAGTTGATATCCACTTACAGAACTAAGTTACTTCTATATGTCCAAATATTGTTATCTCAGTCATGACCTTAAGAGTTTTTACAATTTTGCATGCATGATATTTTGAGACTCTGTAAGAAGGCAGTATTTAACAGGGTAACAGTTTGCTAATTTTGCAAGATCTTTTAGGTTTAAGTTTTAGAAGATAAAATCTTTATGATAATAAGATAATAGTCTTGTTAAAAGATTTGTATACAGGTTTGGAAATGCCATAAGTTCTTCATAGAACAGACACTCTTGTGAACAATACACAGACATTTTTGTAAGACAATATACTTAAATTGCATCCATTACCATAAGACTCTGTCCTGCAGTGATCCATTCAGAAGTAAGATTCCTTTGTATGATCACACCACATGTGCTGGTGATCAATTTAATCAAATTAAAATTTATTATGACAATTATGTTTTAAATTATCAAAATATTTCTAAATAAAAAAATCAAAGTAAAATGTCAACATATTTATTTGCATTATGTTTTTGCATATTTATTTGCATTACTTTAAAAATAATAATGATAAAATAAGCTGTGATGCCTGGGAGAAAGTGAAACTGAAAGAGCATGCTTGTCGGAAAATATACCACACTCAGTATAAATTTATGGTGAATGATAATACACTTGTAAATCATTTGAAATGAACACTTTTTCCCAGAGAACATTATTGTTTAAGTGCTGTCAAAAATTCATTGCCTGCTGCTAGAAAAATGGATTTGATTTTGTCTTTTCCATCCTTCCTCATTGAATGGGTTATCAGATCCGACTTGGATCCAACTTCAGCTGCTCTTGGATTTTTGGATCCAATGCTCAGGCTCATCCCCTTACCAATAATTCCCCTCCTTGTGGTAAGTTAACTTGGATCCTGTTTGCAGCTCTATTGCTTCAGATACAGATCTCCATACTCAGTGTTTTGGGTGTAGCTTAACACTTTTTCTGTCTTCTTTCCCTATTTTGGGGCAGTTTAAGCTTTTTTTTTTTTTTTTTTTTTGTCTTTTGCAATTCCTGTAGTCCTCCCATACAAATATATATAATATATTGATTATATTTATCTCTCTCTCTCTCTCTCTATATATATATATATATATATATATATATATATATATATATATATATATATATAAAGCTTTCTGTCACCTCTTGGTGCTCATTTAGCCTTTCTCTTTGTGATTATTTAGTAATTGGTAGTTTATAGTTTATAGATGTTGTTCACCTTTATAGCTAACATTTTTTTATTGCTATTGTTGTTGTTGTTAGTTAGTTTCTAGTTTTTTGGGGGATTTTCCCATTGCTGTTAAAATGGCAAAGTAACCTTTGGGCTTCAAGAAATATGTTGCTTGGATGCCCACAAAAATGTGTGTATTGTTTGGGACTATCTCATTTAGAAGAGGGTTGTTCTATCTGTGCCTCTTTTGGAAAAAGGGCCATCTCTGAAAGGTGCAACAAGTTAGTGCTCAAGGGCATCTCCCTGCCACAGTGAGATAAGTTCCCCCTTCGCAGTCTTTATTTTCTTCTTTCCCAGCAGCCAAAAACATTTCAGATAAGGGCAAAGGGGATTAAATTTCAGAAATAGGAAAAGAAAAAAAATAGCTGAAAGAAAAACATAAGTGGGGCCTGTAATGTTTGGGTCCCTCAGGCCCGATCCAGAAAATCTATAAGTCATCAGAACCATCATTGGAATGAAATGCATTCAGATCCTCCATTCCTCAGTTTTTTGAACCTCAGTTCTCTCCAGAGCTGGCAAGCCCTGGGCTCAGGTCATCATTTCTACAGGAGAGGCCATGTCATAGTATTTCACAACCCTAATCCATGGTGTCATCCTTAAAGTCAGAGCAGTCCTCCAGGAGTCACTCAAAGCAGGCAGAGATAGAATGATGAGGAGGTTTTAGAGGACCCAGATCCAGTTGATGGTCCTCCCAGCTTTGACCCCTGTCAGAGATCCAGGACTTACCCCTCTTCCCCTGTGATTGTGGCTCCTTCCCCAATCTGACCTTTGGACTTGGGGTATTTGTATCCAAGGAAGAGGTCAGGACAAACTCCAAAATTGTCAGAACCTTCCCTTCCCATCAGTGGTTTGGCTCTAGATAGCGCAGCATTGGTTTTGGCTTTGGAGCCAAGTTGGAAAGATTTTCAATGTCAGCCCTTGTTGGGAACCTTGGACCCTACAGGGGTCGCATCATAGCCTGTTTCAGCTTCAGTTTTCAAGACCTTTAAGAGAGTGCTTTCTCAGTCTAGAGAGCAGGCTTCCCTTCCCTACTTAGATCCACCATTGCCCCCATGGAGTTCTTCAGGTTCTTGTCCCTCACATTCTTTCATGTCAGGACAGCCCCTCAAAGTCTCAAACCAGTTCACTTTGTGGACTCCTCTTCAGTTTCAGAGTCTTCTCCAGAATTTCCCAGTGGAAAGAGTTACTGGAAGCCTTCTTGCAAAAGGAGATATGTGGACTCCCCACAGGAATCCCTTACAGAAGATACTAATTTCAATGAAGGAGTGGTGTCCCACAGATCCCCCTGAAGGATGTCACCTTTGGTGAGATTCTTGAACTTCTCAGGCAAAAAGGGGGGAGGTCCACCGATGCACCCTCCCAGAAAGAATCAGTATTCCTCAAGGCTTTTGGGGCTGGCCTATCTACCTCTTGGGTATCCACCCACCACTGATGAATTAGTTGACCTGATTTTGTGGTGGGCATGGAAGAAAATAGTCATAGTTGAACCCATTCCCCAGTAACTCAACAAAATTTAGTGTGCCCTAAAGACAAGCATTTCTGAAACAGTGATCCCATAGTGGGTCCCATTGTGTCATTTGAGTAACCAAGAAGGAGCTCACTGAGGAGTGTTCCACTGTCCAGCTCCTAGCAGACAGTCCTGGGCTTTGGACATGTTTGATAAGCTGTTTTATGCATCATCAACCTTTGTTCTTAGGACACTGAACAATCTGGCACATGTTACACGCTTTCAGAGGTGTCTGACTAAGGAGTGATCCAAATCCCTGTCTGGGTCCTGATCTAAAGAAGATAAGAAAGCTGTCAGCACACAGCTGGGGCATCCTATAGTCCCTGTCAAATATGTCTATGCACCTTATGTTGAATGTTGTTGATGGCACATAGAGAGCATCAGGCACCAAAATAGTTGTCCTATACCATGGCTGCCTGTTTCTCGGCAGCTTTGTGGAACACTTCAAGATGTCTCTTATTATTACTGCCTATGATGGGTCCACACTGTTTGAATCTATAGTTAGGCACACTGTCCAAAATCTACAGTTTTTTTTTACCCCCCCCCCCCATCCCGTGGACTTTTTCTACAATATAAAAGGATGGGAAGAACTGTGATTTCACAAGTCACAATATTTTGCTCTGTACACTTCTGGTGATAGAACCCTATAGACCCCTCCCCAAGAGGTTGAGGAGGCAACAGTCATACTGGACATTGCATCTGCAGCTGAGGTGGAGTGCAAAATTAAGGCTTTCAGGCTGCATTCTCCAACAGGCCTTTTCAGCACCTTTGAATGGTTGCTCGATTGCCACTCTCTGGAGGCAGTCTGGAGCACTTGTCTCTGCACCCCATGCCCTTGTCCATCCATTGCCCAAGATGTATGGGTGCAGGAGCTGAAGCAGCAGAACCTTGAGTTTGACTCAAGTAGATTTTGTTTTGACATTGCCTAAAAGAGACACTATGGGGGAGGTAAACACCTATGCCAGTATCCAAAAGCCTAGAGGAGACAGGTGCAGACCATCTCTGGCAAAGCAGCTTGGCCTGTCGGCCATGTCTTTCCAGGCTTACAGATACTGGATCCCCCTGGACTGACACCACAAGCTAAGCCAGTTGTTGAAGTTGATCATTTTTTTTTAATATTGTAGCATCATCCTGGGTGAAGGTAGAATGCTGCTTAAGGCTTGGTTCATACCTGCCTAGGACACATAATCTGAGAGTTAAGTCATGTCTGTCTTCATATAGTCTAGAGAGGTACATTTCAAGTCATTCACCCCAATATGGACAACAGTATTTGTTGAGTGACTTGAATGTGCACGTATGAGCTGACGAATCCTGGCACCCGGCAGGCAGATGACTGTGACCTTCTCCTTGTCTAGCCCGGTGAGGGGTGCATCTGTGTGTCTCACTGCGGAGTTGCCTATGATCAAGACATTAAGTTTTGAGGTGTTTTGCCTTAGGGGCTTATTGCTTAGACACTGGCATATGTGATACTATGTGTAGTGGTTTGTATTTGCATAGCAGTATGTGCAAGTGGTTTACGTTTGGGAGGTCTCTTATTTTTTCGTAGGCTTCTAGTGAGTATGTGAGTTTATGTGTTGTGACCTCATTTTGTGTAAGACGTGAAGTGTGTGTGCTGACAACCTGTTTGATGTCTGGTTTGTTGTTATGTCACATATTTGTCACAATGTAATTACATATCTCATATAGGGTATTTTTTTGTTTTAGGAATAAGTGGTTATTAATATACATGAGACAATTATTACATTGCTTCAGGATGCCCATGTCGATCAGGCTGGCCAGTGAAATGGTTGGAAACTGTCCATCCATTATAGCAGGTTTTTACTGTATGTATATTAGGAAAGGGAGTGGGCTAATTTGACCAGTTTTTGTGCTAAGACTACCAAAGGTGCTTTTCTGTTGAAGGTTATGGCTGATAAGTGTGGCAATGCTACTCAGTGCACCGTTAATGCAGCAGGGAAGCTTTGGAGGGTTCTACTGACAGATGTCTAGGGAAAAATTGAGTTTCAATGTGTTTGCATCTATACAGGGCACTCCTAACCCCTTTTGTGCTGTGTGCTGCAACATCAAACACAAGGCTTAGATACAGTCGAAATTAAAACTTCTAGGCTAATCTGCCAGTAGGAGAGAACACAATGAACCTTCCTCCAGCAATTCTCAACTCAGACAAGACTGGATCCACACTCTTCTGCCATAAGGGTACAGGGGAGCCCTTCTTAATGTAAGATGTCTGGTTTAGTGCTCAAATATATCAATAACAAGTTAGATTCAGTAAGTCTGTATCAGAACAGTGGAAATCAAGTGCAGAGAACTGCAAAAAAAAAAAACTTAGAGCTCTTTTGTGTGTTTCCCAACTCAGATAGACCAGGTAAACACCTCCTGCCACCAGATGAGCAGTCCCAGTCCACCCAATGCAAAAGCACAATAAAGGAATGTCCAGAGTGAGATGCTACCACAAACAAACTTAAAGATGTAGATAACAGCAGTGTACTTTAAACAGCATATAAAAGTGTGATTATTGAATAAAAGTACATCACTTTGAATAAATGAGCCAAGAGCCACTCAATTGTACAGAATTTATAAAGGCAGTAAAAACAAGATAAGATGATTAATAAGTCCTCTAACTAATAAAACTACATTCAGAACTCTTGATTGTTTCCCCAACCTCAACAGACCAGGCTACCTCCTGGCGTACTAGATTGAAAATCCACTGACTTCTTTTGTGTAAAAACAATTGTTTACTAGAGTATAAAAATACAGTATGTTATCCACCAGCTAGCTAGATAATGAAGTCAGATGAAGTAGAATAGACAATGGGAAACATAATGCACTTTTTCAATATAAGCACAAAGAAAGGCAAATAAATAGTTCAGGATATCAACAGCAGTGTAAGAAGGGAGGAGCTTATTAAGCTCAGGTTACAGTAAAGTTGGACAGGTTAAAATCACCAGGTTTAAAAAGCAGATCCACAAACGGGATGGTGGGTGGGAAAGAAATCAGGGAATCAACAGAGGTGCTTTAGTTTATGCAGGCTTCAGATCTTTTCAGACAAAGACAGAGGCCCAGAATTTCATTGAGTATTTAAGTATCATTCAAAAGACAATTTAATCAATGAAAAAAACTTGTGAAATGTCCAGCCTAGAAAATTTGAATCCGCCTCACGCATAGAACAAAAACACCAGAACAAGCAGATTTCTTAAAACAGAAAACAAAACAGAGCAGGTATCAGAAAGCAGTTCTGAAAGGTCACATACAAAAAATACAGATTTTTCTCACCCAGCAGAGAATCACCAGCAGTGCTTTAGTACCTTTTCAAACAAAGACAGAAGCCCAGAATTTCAATGAGTATTTAAGTATCACTCAAGAGACATATCACTCTGTGTATCCCTATTTCCCAGCTTTTCATTCTCTGTCTTATTCTCTACAGTTCCATTTGCCCTCTCAGCTTCATATCATGCCCCCCTTTCTGCATTTAGTGAGATTTGAGAAATAAAATCACTGCTTCCCAGTCCACCTGTTTTAGGATATCCTGCACTGGATTACCAACCCGCTGCTTGAAATGCTTGTTTTTGCTTCATGTATTTCTTTGGGTATTGATTTGTACATATAGGAGGTATTTTCTTCCCTCCTTGTTGTAAGTTTCAATTTTTCAATATTTTCTACTTTCCTCTGTTAATATACATTGCAGACATTTATATGTTTATGTGTAAGTTTGCACTGTTCAGCATTTTCTACCTATCTGACTTAACACACATTGCTAATATGTATATTATGTGCATTGTTTTCTATTTGCAATTTGTATGTACACAATGTTCAGTAATTGCACTGGCATATAAATGTACTAGTTTCACTATACTCTACTTACTTGTTAATTAAGTGTATAGTCCTGGACAGAGTCTGAAAATGGTCTATGAGATCAGTGCTCTACCCAGTTAACAAATAACAAAAAAAAAAAAAAAACAGTTCTCATTAGTTCATTGCAGATGACACAGTATGTGAACATTTCCTCTCATTATTTAAATGTGTACAAAGGGCTGAATGTAGACCAAGTGTTTCAGGGAGGTAGCACTGCACTTTTTCAGAGCTATCTTTGCATTCAGGGATCAGTCACTCACAGGAGTCCACAAACTACAGGAGATGATATCTATGATATTCTCATGCACACTGACAAACAGTTCAGCTTTTGCAAGAGAATGCTAGTAGAATTGAAAATTATCAGTTACATTTAACACATTAAGAACAGTCCCATGTCATTGTCAAGGCTCCTAACATAGAGAAGAGTGTACTCTTCAGATAACACCATGTTTTTTTTGGTAGCATTCAGTGGTCAGAGACAAACAACAAAGTTCAAGGGTGGCAGCCATCTGCCTTGTCTCTGATGGATGATGGCCTGACTGCAGCAACCCTAATAAAATAGATTTAGGTTGTGGGACTGATTGTTACAGGAGCTAGTTAGGGAGAAGGGTGGAACTCAACAGATTGCTGGCTCATCTATCCTGGTAAGAAACTGAGTCAACTGTAGTAACACCAGCTGGTTGAAAAACAGGAGGAATAGTCCCAACATGTATAACAGATTCACCCCAATAAAGGAGCAGTTCTGTAGTCTGCTGGGACACAGCAGAATGGAAGTATGATGGCATGTGGCTTAGATGTAGCAGGGATTGTGTGCCACTTTCCACCAGTAAGGAAAAGACCATTTTCCCTTTCCTTACATTTTTCCAATCTGAGTGGTCAGATGGGAAGAGACCAAGAATGAAAATAAACTGTAGGACAAAATAATCATTCCTCTTCCTAAAAGATGTATGCCTACATGTGTTCAGAATCATTTTGCAGGCCAAGGACATCTTTCCAGTCTTTTGTAATCATAGGTCCTTATGTAACTAACCCATGTTCTTCTAGAGTTACTCCATCAGTAGGGTCGATCTGCATTTGAATGAACAAAAAGTGATTATTCAGAATGGGAAATGAAGATTTTTTTCCTTAAGCAGTAGCATAGGTAGGGTGGGATAAGAGGGCAAATGCCGCGGACAAAAGTCTGTCTTTAATGCAATTATAGCTTTTAAAAGCTGGTATAGCATTTGAGGTCAAACCTGAGTGTTGTGCTAGGTGTGTGGTCTAAAATGTAGAAAATGTTTGCTACAGTTTAAATGTAAAACAAAACTTTCTTTTATTTTGTAAGTAAAACCTAAGTGCTATCATGCTCCATGCAGACAGGGTATAAACTGTGGCAACTATTTTCTACATTTGTAGTAAGCAGTTTGCTACAGTTCAAAAAGAAGAATTTTTTTAAACTAAAACATGAGTGCTGCAGTGCTCAATAAAGGCAGAGTATAAACTGTACCAATTATTTGCTATATTTGTAGCAAACAGTTACAGTGTAAAAGAAGAAAAATGTTTTTAAGTAAAATATGTTGAATGAGGGTTGGAGGCTGGGCACAGAAACAGGACCTGAATGGGAAGGGGGATGTGTCATGCATCTGGCCACTTACAATGTAGCAATCAGCTCATTACAGTGACGTGCTTTTTCTTGTTCATCGCTTGAGAAGCGGAGCAGGGTGGGGTGCTAATTCACAGTACTGTACCAAGGTGCTGGCTGAACCAGTTTGCTTCTTCCCTTAAGTAAGGATACGCTGAAGTGCCACCCTGCCATACTGAGCTTCATCCTTACTGAAGCTGCAGTGACTGGTGAAAGTTTTAGTGGTAGACCAGACAGTAGTGCAGTTATTCTGGAGAGAACCCCCCCACACACACACACACACACACATCAAAGAAGCAATGCAACCAGATACTAATCTGCTACGGTGAATTCAACTAAATTCTGCAACAGATTTTATGTCAGGGAATAGCACTTCTGGATTCAGTTTCACAGCCAAGTTAACATGATCTGCTTTTATATATTTTTCCTTTATTCTTGTTTTCATTAACTAGTAAGTTTATGAACAGACATCTCAGAATATTTCCTACATATTATACAGTCCACATGCATGGTCCACTGAAGCTTATACCAGTGACTGGGCCATTTCCTCTCTTATTTCTCTCAGTATTTACTATTGCACATATCTCTGTTCCAATCCTGGTCCAAAGGAATCTCAGTTGGTTACCTATTAGAAATTCGAAATTACAGAACTTTGAATACCATATTGTCAACACCATATGATTGAAGTTCTGTAACTTCAAAATTACAAAAAAAAAAAACAAAGACAACGTACCCTGATGGGTTAAAGCAGGGGGGCAAGCACCCCTGCACCTCCCACACCCCCACTACTTAAATATACCAACTCCGAGATCGCACTTTAATGCACTACAGTGTGGAAAGGGAAGAATTCCCTTTCCTACACTGTAGTGTGATCTCAGAGTTGGTATATTTAAGTAGTGGGGGTGTGGGGGGGGGGTGCAGGGGGCTTGCCCCCTGCCTACGCCCTTTACTTTTTCTTTTTTTGGCTTATTTTAAAGAATTCAAATTTTCAATTGTTTGATCATTAAAGGTTGACCTTTAGTGATTCGAACAACTGAAAATTCGATGTTCCAATAGGAACCCATCTCAGTTATGTCACTTGTATCCATGATCTCATCCTCTCAGTCCATATTCCAAGAGCATGACCACAGGTGAGGGTAGGGGCAAGGGCTGAATGGAAAACTAAAACTTTACTCTGTGCCTCTTCTTTAGTGCCATTTACTTCAACAAAGCTGCTCAACAGCAGGTATCATAGTGGAAATAGCCTTTATTTTTAATTTTCAACAAAGATAATGTGTCCCTTTAACTAACATCAAGTTTTTTCCCAAACTCATTTTTTCAAAGTGATATTTGAAACAAGCCATGCATTTGACTATGCATTTCCTAGAGAAGTCCTATTTATGTGAAACTGAAGTATTATCTTCAGTGCATATCCTAACACAGAAATGCTAAATAACATTTGTGATGACCGTGCCCTGGACCAGCAATCAAGGAGCCTCAATCCTCACCACTAACACCAGGGAGGTCATCTCCTTGAAGAGAGGAAAGGATAACTAATGCACACAGTAAAGTACAATTTCCCTTAAGTGCACACAGAGGTCACAGTCAGTCTGGGGCTGGTTGCTCCCTTGCTCACCAGGTCCCCAATAAGACTCCCCACTGGCACAGCTATAGGGTCCAGGTCTCAGCCTAGGTGGGCAAGCTAAAACCTCCAGTACCCTCACTGTCCAACCAGTGCTTCATGTCCCTGCCAAGTAGCTGACACACCACACACACACACACACACACACACACACACACACACACACACACACACTCTTTGAAATAAGTATTTATACAAATTCACAGACACTGCTGGGAAAGGCTGACACAGATTCTTCAGCTGTGCCCCTTTTCCCAGACCATACGGTAGTAATCCCTGCCACCACTCAGCTAATAATATCAGCTACTAAAAGGCCCTTAAAAGGGTGTCCAATTATTACTATGCAATATTATTATCCAATGGTAATGTGACTATTCAGTCTAGGCTTATTGGAAGGGCTTAGACAGTAAACTATAAATATATAATGTACTCTAAAGCATAATTTATCTCTACATAAACCAGCCACAGGTAGAAGGTTTTAAAAATATTTCATAATAAACAATTAAAACACAAGACAAAACTACTACACCACAGAGATATCCAAGAGTTCAGAGATCACACAGAAACTTAAAATAATACAGTAGGACAGGTCTGATTTCAAAGAAAAATACCTAATTAATCTTTACAAGCTTTAACAATTCCTACAAAAAAATCACAGTGCTAGAAACTTACATGTGAGCTTAGGCAGAGTGCTGAGTTAGATAGCCACGATTAAAATGCTCTACAGTCTCTTGTGAGAAATAGTATTTAAACATTACTAACATACATGTCTCTAAGGCCCTGCCAGATTGCATCATTTTTGACACTTAGGTTTTCCCAGTATTCATATTGCATTATCTTAACACCTGGTCTGAGTTCTCAGGCCACAAACTGCATTATTTAGCAATCTAACACCTGCTCAGAAACTTACAACAATACAAGGCATTTCATATATACACGCTAGCAGAAACCAGAGCAATAAAGCACCTTCCACATGTAAATTCTGGTCATAAACTTTAACCTTAAAACAATAGGCATGAAATCTTCATCCAGACGCACTTGAACCAAATTCTAACATGAAGGGGTCACAACATGCTTCACTGGGCCAGTAGAGTGCAATGTTGTCACATATTTTGCAGTTCCACATTTCACAGTACTCTTTTACACTCAAGAAACTTGCCTGTATTTTACATTTATTTACAAATGCCAGAATTATATATCAAATTCTATTTGACTAGGCTGGCAGCCTTCGCCCATCTCTCCCCAATCATCAACATTGTTGCTCAGTTTGTCAAAAAGAAAGGAATTCTGGTTGGTTTCATTTCCCTGCTGCACTGCCTCCCAGGAATGCAAAATCAAATCGGTGTGTGTGTTTTTAAAGTAATTCTGTCAACGAAATTTGTAAGGGAAGATTTGATAAAGAAAACACTTTTGGGGTGATGAAGCAGAGGAAGAAGAGGAAAGAGCAGGACATTAGAAAGCTTCCAGAATCTTTACAGAAGATAAGAAATTTGGCTTCCCTCCCAGAAATGAGTAAGGGAGACTGTTGAATCATGAAAGGTTACACTGTGAAATGTGCTAGCGGAAATTAGGAGAACGAATATAAAACTGGAGGATTATACAAAAGAAAACGATAAGACATAAATGAAACAACCAAACTGGTGAATTAACACTCAAGACATGCAACAAAACCAGGTCCTAAAAATAAAGGTAGCAGCCTCAGATGTAAGAATGGAATTGTTAGAAGCAATGGTTGTTGGTCATGGGGACAGAACAAGGAGAAAAATGTTAAAAGTAGTGAAATAACAGAAAATGTGGAGGAGAGAGACTATAAATAATACATAAGGAAATATTTGGCATAATAGACTCAATTGCCAGAGGATGAGATTTGTATGGCAAGGGCTCACAGGAGAACATGGAAACCAGCAAGGGTTCATAATAGTAGCCCCACACCAATAGTGATTAGTTTCCAAACTTATGAACTGAAAGAAAAAGTCTTTTCTAGACAGTGGAAGCCGGGGGCCAAACTTAACTGTGATGAAAGGGGAGCATACGCAGACCAAGACTCCTTGGCAGTGACCAGATGGAAAAGAGCTACTTGTACACCAGAGCAGATACAGTGTTAAATAAAAGGATATGGATATAAACTGCATTTTCTCCACTGTTATGAAGATTATCTTTCCTGGAGGAGTGAAACATTTGTCTTCATAGGAGGAAATAATGACAGCTTTAGAAAATGCACCACCAGCACCAGCTATACATGAAGTCAGAAGGCACAGGGTTAGGTGGTTGATGAGCAACAGGTTCTTAGAGGGGGAGATGAAGGGGCATCAAGAGAGCTTTTTCTTCCTGTTCAAGAAATATGAATTGCTCAGAGAATGACT